>NC_084751.1:48373972-48383972 GCF_033978785.1 Entelurus aequoreus
AAAGGTGACCTTGTCACCTTCTGATATCATTTAATAATCCACATTGTGCACACAAAGTGCTGACATCGGCAGCATGGATCAGACACATGAGCAGTGATTGCATCATCATCATCACCAACACACTGTCACTATTATTAAGATGAATGATGCACATACTGTATGACTACAGTTGCAGTTCTAAAGTCAAAATGTCATTTCCATAGAAAGTGTTTTGATCAAAATGTCACCTTGACGTAACCTAAAGTGTTCAAGTCATGTTTATGGAGGGCCAACTTGAAATAGTTACTTCAATGTGTCAACAATGTATTATAATCGGAATTAAATACATAAATGTGTTATTACATTTGTCATTAATCACTTTAAAGTGGACACTTTTCTTAGCTATTTGGTGCCTGTTTTTGTGCAGAACTCACAAAAATGTGACACCACGGAGGCTTAGGAGATTTTTATTCAACAATCTCGCCTTCCTTCATTAAAAAATACAACATGGATGACGGGGAGAACACGCTGTCAAAGTGGAGGCACGTAAACGAAGCGGTGCATCCTGCTGAGACGATCAGGAAGCGGCTTGAAGACACGATGGTCATAAAACAACTTGATTTAATGTGATCTTTTAATGTAGAATTGCATTTAATAATGTAGCTGATTTGAATTAGTTCAGGATTTAATCCGTTTTTATTAGGGATGTCCGATAATGGCTTTTTGCCGATATCCGATATTCCGATATTGTCCAACTCCTTAATTACCGATACCGATATCAACCGATACCGATACTGATACATACAGTTGTGGAATTAACACATTATTATGCCTAATTTGGACAACCAGGTATGGTGAAGATAAGGTCCTTTTTTTTTTTAAATTAACAAAATAAAATAAGATAAATAAATTAAAAACATTTTCTTGAATAAAAAAGAAAGTAAAACAATATACAATCAGTTACATAGAAACTAGTAATTAATGAAAAAGAGTAAAATGAAGTGTTAAAGGTTAGTACTATTAGTTGACCAGCAGCACGCACAATCATGTGTGCTTACGGACTGTATCCCTTGCAGACTGTATTGATATATATTGATATATAATGTAGGAAGCAGAATATTAATAACAGAAAGAAACAACACTTTTGTGTGAATGAGTGTAAATGGGGGAGGGAGGTTTTTTGGGTTGGTGCACTAATTGTAAGTGTATCTTGTGTTTTTTATGTGGATTTAATAAAAAAAACAAACAAACAAAAAAAACGATACAGATAATAAAAAAAAACGATACCGATAATTTCATTTTAAAGCATTTATCGGACATCTCTAGTTTTTATTCATTATTGGTTTCAGTATTTTATGATTCGTTTAATGACTTCATTAACTGATGAGACATTTGAGCAATGATGTAAATATTTATCTATTTACTCAAACTTCTCCCATTTGGACCCTCATGACTTGATTTGATCTGCCGACCTTCAAAACTAATCCTGATAAATAAATACACGACTAAATGTCATTTTACGTCAAATAAATTCATGACTTATTTGTTAACATTTATGGAATTAATTCAAAAAATAACAAATTAAACTACAGAAAGACTCATTTAATTGTGTCCCTTTTGGCCCTCCATAATATTTCAACAGGTTCATATCCTTACCTTGCAAGTGTAAAAAGAAGTTACCCGCCGTCAATATTAGCAGGTTAATAAAAAACAATACAACTTTGTTTACAGCAAACACTGCATTGTGTACGTTGTTTTTTTATGCTGAAGGTCGTGCACGTGTCAACATCAAGGTCACACTGTTGAGATTGAAGCTAAAAAGTCTTAATGTAGACTATATTAAGTTAAGTTAATATAGTCTGTAATATATATTATCTTAACTTCAATGGCTGAGGCTTTTCCAACTTGAAGTGTCATGTAGGAGTAAAACATACATACAGAGAATATGTTTTGGTCCTTAGGTCTTGTGGGTCCTTAGGTCTTGTGGGTCCTTTGGAGGTGGGCGGAGCCTGTCAAAATGTCCCAAAAGGGGCGGGGCCTGAATGTCATTCGAGAGATTTTTTGTTGCAACTCTTATTCACCGTCTTATAATATCATATTCATATTACAGTATATCTTTTATAATATTATATTCATATTACAGTATATATTTTATAATATCATATTCATATTACAGTATATATTTTATAATATTATATTCATATTACAGTATATATTTTATAATATTAAATTCATATTACAGTATATATTTTATAATATTATATTCATATTACAGTATATATTTTATAATATCATATTCATATTACAGTATATATTTTATAATATTATATTCATATTACTTATCTGTACTGTTTAGTTCAAATTTGAATGACAATAAAAAGGAAGTCTAAGTCTATTACAGTATATGTTTTATAATATCATATTCATATTGCAGTAGGGCCTATCAATTTTATAACCTGCAAGCTGTGATGCTAAACCAGTTTTCAGCCGACTTGAATGTTGTAAAAATGGACAATCTGTATGAATTATAAATGGCGACAAATTCCAAAAGAGTTTATTAAGAATTGCTGCAGATATAAAGTGTTTATATTTGTATGCTTTAGTAGCATAAAGTACATTATGACTATCATCATCTTCTTCATCAGTTCTACTCCCCTGCAGGTGGAGGTGTACTTCATACATTTACCTGCAGGTGGAGGTGTACTTCATACATTTACCTGCAGGTGGAGGTGTACTTCATACATTTAACTCCCCTGCAGGTGGAGGTGTACTTCATACATTTACCTGCAGGTGGAGGTGTACTTCATACATTTACCTGCAGGTGGAGGTGTACTTCATACATTTACCTGCAGGTGGAGGTGTACTTCATACATTTAACTCCCCTGCAGGTGGAGGTGTACTTCATACATTTACCTGCAGGTGGAGGTGTACTTCATACATTTAACTCCCCTGCAGGTGGAGGTGTACTTCATACATTTGACTCCCCTGCAGGTGGAGGTGTACTTCATACATCTACCTGCAGGTGGAGGTGTACTTCATACATTTAACTCCCCTGCAGGTGGAGGTGTACTTCATACATTTACCTGCAGGTGGAGGTGTACTTCACACATTTGACTCACCTGCAGGTGGAGGTGTACTTCATACATTTACCTGCAAGTGGAGGTGTACTTCATACATTTACCTGCAGGTGGAGGTGTACTTCATACATTTAACTCCCCTGCAGGTGGAGGTGTACTTCATACATTTACCTGCAGGTGGAGGTGTACTTCATACATTTAACTCCCCTGCAGGTGGAGGTGTACTTCATACATTTACCTGCAGGTGGAGGTGTACTTCATACATTTAACTCCCCTGCAGGTGGAGGTGTACTTCATACATTTACCTGCAGGTGGAGGTGTACTTCATACATTTGACTCCCCTGCAGGTGGAGGTGTACTTCATACATCTACCTGCAGGTGGAAGTGTACTTCATACATTTACCTGCAGGTGGAGGTGTACTTCATACATTTACCTGCAGGTGGAGGTGTACTTCATACATTTGACTCCCCTGCAGGTGGAGGTGTACTTCATACATCTACCTGCAGGTGGAAGTGTACTTCATACATTTACCTGCAGGTGGAGGTGTACTTCATACATTTACCTGCAGGTGGAGGTGTACTTCATACATTTACCTGCAGGTGGAGGTGTACTTCATACATTTACCTGCAAGTGGAGGTGTACTTTATACATTTACCTGCAGGTGGAGGTGTACTTCATACATTTACCTGCAGGTGGAGGTGTACTTCATACATTTGACTCCCCTGCAGGTGGAGGTGTACTTCATACATCTACCTGCAGGTGGAGGTGTACTTCATACATTTACCTGCAGGTGGAGGTGTACTTCATACATTTACCTGCAGGTGGAGGTGTACTTCATACATTTACCTGCAGGTGGAGGTGTATGTCCCACATGCACTGGTCAAAGGTGTGTAAGAAAACCAACTCATGCTTAGTGATGTGGAATATGTTGTTGGGACAAAATAAAAGGCCAAACCTAAATTTGTACAATTTTATTGCAAAAATATATAATTTGAGAAGACGCTACAAAACCAGCAACACAAAGGTAACACAAACTAAGACACGACACTTACTGAGGATGCTTGACTGCTTTCAATGAGTCCAAACTTCAATTGTGCGCGATAAAGTCGTTTTGGGGGGGAAAAAAACGTCGTTTTAAAAGCTCATCATCATCAGCTTTTCACAAAGAAAAAACGTGCATTGTCACATTTGAACCTTTTAGTTGAGCAGGTCAGTGAAAGGCAGCGATCAACACTCGTCTTGCAAACACAATCACTTCACAACCTGTCAATGTTGCCAGCAGAGTCGGGACCTTGAAGTTTGTCTTTATGCAACACAACTACATGACTTTGCTTATTAAACATAAACATAGAAGAAGAAACACCATCAGCAAATATTTTCTAACAAAAAAAAACACTTTTATAGTTGTCATATTTTTATGTTATTTTTATTGCTTTTGTACCTTTCTTGCATCAAAACCTGCTTAATGTGTGAATGAACTGTGGAACGTCAACATGAAGACGTTTGATCAGCAACTGAATGCAAACTTTGTTTGTTTATCTGCACACAAAACACTAAAAACTACTGAAGACAACCTTCATTTTATGCACCATTTGTGTATTAAAGGCCTACTGAAATGCGATTTTCTTATTTAAACGGGAATAGCAGATCCATTCTATGTGTCATACTTGATCATTTCGCGATATTGCCATATTTTTGCTGAAAGGATTTAGTAGAGAAAATGGACGATAAAGTTCGCAACTTTTGCTCGCTGATAAAAAAAAGCCTTGCCTGTAGTGGAAGTAGCGTGACGTCACAGGAGCTAGTATTCCTCACAATTCCCCGTTGTTTACAATGGAGCGAGAGAGATTCGGAGCGAGAAAGTGACGATTACCCCATTAATTTGAGCGAGGATGAAAGATTCGTAGATGAGGAACGTTACAGTGAATGACTTGAGAGGCAGCAATGGACGTATCTTTTTTCGCTCTGACCGTAACTTTAAGGTCAAGGTGAAGTCGGCGGCTAGCGCGGCTAGCGCGGCTAGCGCGGCTAGCGCTCCAACAAAGTCCTCCTGGTTGTGTTGCTGTAGTCCGCTGCTAATACACCGATCCCACCTACAACTGTCTTCTTTGCGGCCTTCATTGTTCATTAAACAAATTGCAAAAGATGTCCAGAATACTGTGGAATTATGAAATGAAAACAGACCTTTTTGTATAGGATTCTACGGGGTACCATAACTTCCGTTACTCGGACTTCGTCACGCGCATACGTCATCATACCGCGATGTTTCAGCCGGATATTTCCCGGGAATTTTAAAATGTCACTTTATAAGTTAACCCGGCCGTATTGGCATGTGTTGCAATGTTAAGATGTCATCATTGATATATAAACTATCAGACTGCGTGGTCGCTAGTAGTGGCTTTCAGTAGGCCTTTAAAGCTACTTTGAAAATGTACCAATAATAAAAAGACAAGGATGAAGAGTTCTTGTTTATTTTGTGGATATCATTTTGAGTTGCTCAAAAAGGTTCATTATGTCTTCTTATTCATTAACTTTTCATATTTTCTTGTCATCAGACAATATTTTTGGTATATTAGATGGAATTTTTTCCATCTAATACACCGAAAATATTGTTTAATGACAAGAACTCACTTCAAGAGATAACTGTCACGGATTGGGGTTGCAGCTTGCTGCAGGATCGTTCCTCCAATGCCACATGGACTACTCCGGACGACAGCGTGCAGGTAAGATTTGGTTTATTTAACATAAATAGTAAATGGATACAAACAGACAAAAACAAAAGGAAAGAGTGCCGTTCGCACGAGAAACTAAAACAAAAACTTACTTAGCACCGGAATCTGGAATGAAGAACAGGAATAAACAAGCGTGACTGTTGCATGCAGCAAACAACAGAGCTACAATGAGTGACCGGGAAAAGCAGGCTAAAATAGATGATTAGACACAGGTGTGTCCCAAACAAGAGAGGCAGGTGAAAATCATAAGTAACCATGGTGATGAAACAAACTCATAAGTGCACAGGCAATAACAAAAGGAGTCCAAAACTAACAGAAAACACAAAACAAACATGATCCGGACCCAGGATCATGACAATAACAGTCGTCATTTCACAAGAAATGTTATTAAAAAGAGTCGTAACTTTACTCGACAAAAGTCACAATTTTACAAGAAAACTTAAAACCTTTGGCAACATTATAATAATAATTGGAATTTCGCTTGGCAAAATGATGACAAAAGTCAGAATTTTAGTCAAAAAAATGTCACTATATAATAGGGGTGTGGGAAAAAAATCGATTCGAATTCGAATCGCGATTCAGAATTGATTCTCATTTTTAAAAAATCGATTTTTATTTTTATTTTTTTAAATTAATTTTTTATTATTATTATTTTTTTTAAATTAATCAATCCAACAAAACAATACACAGCAATACCATAACAATGCAATCCAATCCCAAAAGCAAAGCCAAGCCAGCAACACTCAGAAGTGCAATAAACAGAGCAATTGAGAGGAGACACAAACACCACACACAACAAACCAAAAGTAGTGAAACAAAAATGAATATTATCAACAACAGTATCAATATTAGTTACAATTTCAACATAGCAGTGATTAAAAATCCCTCATTGACATTATCATTAGACATTTAGTTTACTATTGTTCATTTTTTGTAGTTTTTTTTTAATTAATGTTTGTAATGATAATATCAATGAGGGATTTTTAATCACTGCTATGTTGAAATTGTTACTAATATTGATACTGTTGTTGATAATATTCATTTTTGTCTCACTACTTTTAGATTGTTCCGTGTCATGTTTGTGTCTCCTCAATTGCTCTGTTTATTGCTATTCTGAATGTTGCTGGCTCGGGTTTTGTTTTGAAATTGTATTGCATTATTATGGTATTGTTGTGTATTGTTTTCATAAAAAAAAAATAAATAAAAAAAAATTAAAAAAAATCATTTTTGAATCGAGAATCGTGTTGAATTGAAAAAAATCGATTCTGAATCGAATCGTGACCCCAAGAATCGATTTTGAATCGAATCGTGGGACACCCAAAGATTCCCAGCCCTAATATATAATATATTTTCGGTCTATTAGATGGAAAAATTCCATCTAATAGACCGAAAATATTGTTTAATGACAAGAAAATATGAAAAGTTTATGAATAAGAAGACATGATGAACCTTTTTGAGCAACTCCAAATGATATCCACAAAACAAACAGTTTGTTGGTTTGGTTTTTGACAAAAATGTTGACTAAAAGTCCAAATAGTTGTGGATGTTGTTGGGTCAACATCCCACTAAGCAGCTGCTCTCTTCGCCCGCCAGTCATTCTGTGGAAGTGAGCGCCACAAAGAAAGAATCTCCCGAGTGACGACATCAACATAAACTCACCACGGGGCCAAAGAAAGGTGCAAGTGCCAGCACTTTAACAAAGAAGGTGAGAAACAGGCAGTAAGGTAAAAGTGATGTTAAATGTTCATGATCAATTTCATTTGTCATTTTTATGTATTGTTTTCTGCATATATAAACAATAATTATTCTCTATAAAATGTGTTTTGTGTACATTTTTCAGGGAGTTTGGAACAGATTTGAAAAGAAAAAAAAACAATACCAAAAATCTGTATAAGTGTTGTAGTGCCAGCTGTTTTATTATTAACACACTAATCAACCCTCCGGGCCTCATTTTTAGGTCTGAATATAAAATCACAGATTTTTACAAGGTTAAAAAAGTCAAATGTAACCTTGACTCTTAATGTCAGTCCTATTATTTTATTCCAGTGGTTCACTTACTTTTACACTTGTGTTACTTTAAGCATTGCCAACACAATTAATAAAGTTCATTAAATGAAAAACATTTGAGTTCCATGAAAAGTTGTTGACAAGTGTTGTGTTTGACCTTGAAGGTTGACCTTGAAGGAACATCCCCAATGTAAGAGTCTGCTGCTCAGGAAGGAAACATCACAGACTTGGGGCGGCTTCTGACTTTGTGGATTATTTCCAGTCCTGGTGGTCATTTTGTGTCACTCCGAACTTGCGGGAAGATAACGCACACAAACGTAGCTGCAGGTTTGAATTTGAGATGATCTTGAATCTAGCGTTCTTTAAAGTACGACAGTACCGTAAATTAACATTTTCCTACGCTTTGAACCCCGCAGCTTTTAAAAGAGTGGGGCTGATGTATGAATGTCTCCTCGCTAGCGGCCATAATGCGGATAGTTTTCAGAAAACACAAGCAAACACACTGATAAGGTGTGTTATTGTTTGTGCTAGGGCGCCACCTTTTGGATGAGTTTGCTCACTGCAGGTGCTGCAAGTTGAAAATCTATTTCCTTCTGTACAGTGCTTTGAACCGGAAGTACAAGTGCCGTTCCATCTTCTAGTCGTCCATAGCGTTTCTACTTGCGTGGATTCTTCATTCATCCCTCTAAGCAACATTTGTAAGTTTAACAATATAACTAAAACAATTCTTACTTACTAAACCGTCCCACGTGTGATGTCTCTTGGAGTGTTTCTATGCATATTTGTGCGTGCTATCGTAATGTAAGGAAGCTAGCGTCGTTAGCATTAGCTAATATGCTAACACGTTTACGAGTGTCTGTGTTAGTAATGTTAACTTACAATGCCAATTTTTTTTAATGTATTGTTTTAGTTTCGTAAATTCACCAAAATGTGATTTATTGAGTCTGTTTAGCTGATTGGAGAGCTAGCTTCCGCAGCTCGCGGGTCCATGACCATGACTTCTGTTTTGTTTGATCAGCCGTTTTACTGCCGTGTTACAGACACCGTTTGTAAACAATTAAGGTACGTAAATAAACATTTACAAAATAACTAATTTCACAGAGGATACATCTGTCTTTTAGTCCAATGCGGCTAATATATGGACAATATTTTGTCCTTGTAAAACTGAGTAGGTGTGGCTTATAAACCGCTGCGCTTCATAGTCTGGAAAATATGGTAGTCCACAATTTAAGTGTCCATGGAAACTGCACTTTGTTCACAATCTTTATGAGAGACAAGAACACGTTTTTTTTTTTTTTTTGCATATTTATTTGTAATAATCGGTTTGTTTTAGGTGGCTAGCAATGCTGCTACTGGAAGCCTCCAAAATCACTCTAAAAAAGATCATATAATAAAAAGTGCCGTGCTTCTAACTGCAATTTCTCTAACTTTGTGGATCATTTTCAGTGCTTGTGATGATTTTTTTGTGCAAGGTGGCGGCTGTCATGAATTACTTGCGAGAAGATAACGCACACAAATGTTGCTGCTTGGACTATTTGGAGTTTTCCAGCGGCCAAACATGTCCGACTTTAATGTGAGTCCAACTAACAAGACATCAGTCAGTCTTTGCTGGTGTGGACTGAAAATTAAACGTCATATTTATTATTGATTGTAACAACAAAACAATACCTGATTTTTTTTTTTCCAGAACTTGGCTACCAAAAAGTCCTCACTTTGTGGATAGTATGTCAGTGAGCTAACATTTGTTTCGCGTGGAAGCCATATTTACGCTACAAAAGGTGTGCCACACACCAACAAGTTTTCTACGCATCCTTGAATTTGAAAATGAAAAAATACCGCCAAAAATGTGTGCTCAGGTGTAAAAAGGCGAGATACAAACTTGTATCACAAACCCAATTTTGTGCTAGCTGTTTAAAAAGTAGATGAATGGTAAAGTGCAAATGAAATGAGTTCCAACATACATTGTCTGACATTCTTCTCATTGCCTGCACATAACCTTGGCAAAAACATACATCAATAATAATACATAGAACACAACGGGGCAAAGCCTCCGTTTGGCGGGGGTGTGGATGATGGTGCTAAGAAACATACCAGGCACTTATAAAGAGTGTACAATTTTCCTTTTGGTGAAGCACGGTGGTTGCAAAAAGCCAATAAAAGAACGTTTGTGCGTCATCAAAATGTTTTTAGGTAATTATGGTGTG
>NC_084751.1:48393972-48401472 GCF_033978785.1 Entelurus aequoreus
ACTTGTGAAGACACTGGCGGGCTCAGACTACTGGTGAAGACACTGGAGGTCTCAGACTACTTGTGAAGACACTGGAGGTCTCAGACTACTGGTGAAGACACTGGAGGTCTCAGACTACTGGTGAAGACACTGGAGGTCTCAGACTACTGGTGAAGACACTGGAGGTCTCAGACTACTGGTGAAGACACTGGAGGTCTCAGACTACTGGTGAAGACACTGGAGGTCTCAGACTACTGGTGAAGACACTGGAGGTCTCAGACTACTTGTGAAGACACTGGAGGTCTCAGACTACTTGTGAAGACACTGGAGGTGTCAGACTACTTGTGAAGACACAGGAGGTCTCAGACTACTGGTGAAGACACTGGAGGTCTCAGACTACTGGTGAAGACACCGGGGGGAAGTGGGTTGTTGAGTTCATGACAGCTTCTTCTTGTGTGAGACGTGACTCACATGGAAGGGAGAAAGTCCAGCAGAAGAACTACACAAAGCTGCGAGAGAGTGAAAGGAAGGAGAGAAAGAAGACAAGAAGCGAGACAGAGACGGTGGTTTGGTGGGACAAAAGAGGGAGAAGAAGCGAGACGAGGAATAGGAAACAGAAGGAGAGAGCTTACAGGAGGAGGCTGCAATTTCTTGTGCGGATCTGAGAAAATCCAGCATAACGCTTTCAATTAAACATCAAAGGTCTTCTCCTCCGCCTCGCTCCTCTCATCCTCCCTCTAGCAGACACACTAATAAGCACAAGGAGGTGGGAGGGGCCTGAAGCAGGGGGATGACGAGGTCACTGCAGGGCTGCGTGTGTGTGTGTGTGTGTGTGTGTGTGTGTGTTCTTGTATTCCTACCCTTCTTGAGACATGAAGAAGGAAAAGTATCTTCCATATGAGGAGGTGTGAACAAGTGATGACATAAATCAATAACATTGCATCTAATAGACAATGTCTCATCTATCAAAATGAGGGTGGTCCCAAAAAGGAGGCATTTTTCACATTGACTGTGTGTCGCTTTTAAAAGTGCTCCCCCTCTGGTCAACATATGAAATAACAAGTGTGTGTAAGAAATTGAAACGTGCCCCCTTTGGGCAAAATTAATTTGAAAAACGAAATAAATATGTATATAGTGACATACTGTAATAACTTGAAATAAATAAAAAAATATTTAAAAAATTAAAATGAACTAAAAGCAGTCTTTTTCTCACAGTGTGTCAACTTCTTTCTTATAAAATTGGGAAGAATTTCTCATAATCTTTCTGTTTCTGTAATATTGCAATATTTTCTCGTAATATTATAACTTTTTTTTAATATAAAATCATTACTTTTTAATGCAAAACGGTGACATTTGGCATATCAAATTCTAACTTTTATCACAATGTTGCCAATTTGTTTGTTGTTCTTTTAAAATAGTGACATTTTTTGAGTAAAATGATGACTTTTGTCATAATTTTGCCAAGTTTTCTTATAAAATTGTAACTTTTGTCGAGTAAAATTAAGACTCTTTTAATAAAATTGCCAACATTTAAAGCTTTTCTCGTAAAATTGCAACTGTTCCAACTTGTATCATAATATTGCACAAATGTTCAGTTTTTCTTGTAAAATTTTGACTTGCGTTGAGTAAAATTACGACTTTTATTGTAATAACACCAAAATAAATATGTATATAAAGACATACTGTAATAACTTGAAGTAAATAATGAAGATTAAAAAAACAATTACAAACAAAAAATTCCCCCCATTTAAAAAAAAATTAAAAGCAGTCTTTTTCTCACAATGTGTCGACTTTTTTCTTGTAAAATTGGGAACAATTTCTCATATTCTTTCTGTTTCTGTAATATTGCAATATTTTCTTGTAAAATTATTACTTTATGTAAAATTATTACTTTTTTATGTAAAATTATTACTTTTTAATGCAAAATGGTGACATTTGTCCTATAAAATTCTGACCTTTATCACAATATTGCCAATTTTTTTGTTGTTCTTGTAAAACAGTGACATTTTTTGAGTAAAATGATGACTTTTGTCATAATTTTGCCAGGTAAAATTCCGATTATTATTATAATATTGCCCAAATTTTAGGATTTTCTTGTAAAATTGCGACTGTGATTGATTAAATTCCAACTTTTATCATAATATTGCACAAATGTTCCGTTTTTCTTGTAAAATTTTGACTTGCGTTGAGTAAAATTACGACTTTTATTATAATACTGCCAAAATTCTAAGTTTTTCTTGTGAAATTCCAACTCATTTTTCACAACAAGCTTTTTTATACTTGCATAGTATGTATATATTATTAATGTTGTAAATACACTTCTTTATAGATCTAGAAAGGCTGGTCCTAAAGAGGGAGGCATTTTTCTCAGGTCTCAAGAAGGTAACAAATACAAGAATATGTGTGTATGTGTGAGTGTGTGTGTGTGTGTGTGTGTGTGTGTGTGTGTGTGTGTGTGTGTGTGTGTGTGTGTGTGTGCGTGTGTGTGTGTGTGTGTGTGTAACGTCTGCTAACTCATCACCATTGAAGTTCCTCCCATTAGGATGACCTGCAGGTCGTACAAGACTTGAAGATCATCTGACACTTCATCTCCCTCACTTGAGCGCCATTTAGGTCGCCGCCGCTTCAACACGTCATGTGACTTCCTTCTGCACGCAGCCCACACTAAGTCAGCCACACACGCCTCACAGCTTCTGCTGAGCTACGCAACTTCATGAGCGTCGACCTGTTTCATTGTCTCCTCCACACCATCGCTAACCGTGTTTCTTCTTCAAGCTCTTCATTTGTCAACACAGTGCAGGAACAACAACAGTGTGCAGGAACAACAACCACAGTGTGCAGGAACAACAACCACAGTGTGCAGGAACAACAGTGTGCAGGAACAACAACAGTGTGCAGGAACAACAACAGTGTGCAGGAACAACAACAACAGTGTGCAGGAACAACAACAGTGTGCAGGAACAACAACCACAGTGTGCAGGAACAACAACAACAGTGTGCAGGAACAACAACAGTGTGCAGGAACAACAACAGTGTGCAGGAACAACAACAGCATGCAGGAACAACCACAGCGTGCAGGAACAACAACAGTGTGCAGGAACAACAACACTGTGCAGGAACAACAACAGTGTGCAGGAACAACAACACTGTGCAGGAACAACAACAGTGTGCAGGAACAACAACAGCGTGCAGGAACAACAACAATGTGCAGGAATAACAACAGTGTGCAGAACAACAACAGTGTGCAGGAACAACAACAATGTGCAGGAACAACGACAGCGTGCAGGAACAACAACAGCGTGCAGGAACAACAACAGTGTGCAGGAACAACAACAGTGTGCAGGAACAACAACAACAGTGTGCAGGAACAACAACAGTGTGCAGGAACAACAACAGCGTGCAGGAACAACAACAGTGTGCAGGAACAACAACAGTGTGCAGGAACAACAACAGCGTGCAGGAACAACAACCACAGTGTGCAGGAACAACAACAACAGTGTGCAGGAACAACAACATCGTGCAGGAACAACAACAGCGTGCAGGAACAACAACCACAGTGTGCAGGAACAACAACCACAGTGTGCAGGAACAACAACCACAGTGTGCAGGAACAACAACCACCGTGTGCAGGAACAACAACAGTGTGCAGGAACAACAACATCGTGCAGGAACAACAACAGTGTGCAGGAACAACAACAGTGTGCAGGAACAACAACATCGTGCAGGAACAACAACAGCGTGCAGGAACAACAACAGCGTGCAGGAACAACAACAGCGTGTATGAACAACAACAGCGTGCAGGAACAACAACAACAGTGTGCAGGAACAACAACAGTGTGCAGGAACAACAGTGTGCAGGAACAACAGTGTGCAGGAACAACAGTGTGCAGAACAACAACAGTGTGCAGGAACAACAACAGTGTGCAGGAACAACAACAACAGTGTGCAGGAACAACAACGGTGTGCAGGAACAACAACAACAGTGTGCAGGAACAACAACAACAGTGTGCAGGAACAACAACAACAGTGTGCAGGAACAACAACAACAGTGTGCAGGAACAACAACAGTGTGCAGGAACAACAACAGTGTGCAGCAACAACAACAACAACAACAGTGTGCAGGAACAACAACAGTGTGCAGGAACAACAACAACAGTGTGCAGGAACAACAACGGTGTGCAGGAACAACAACAACAGTGTGCAGGAACAACAACAACAGTGTGCAGGAACAACAACAACAGTGTGCAGGAACAACAACAACAGTGTGCAGGAACAACAACAGTGTGCAGGAACAACAACAGTGTGCAGCAACAACAACAACAACAGTGTGCAGGAACAACAACAGTGTGCAGGAACAACAATGCTGCCACTTTGTCTTCTGGACTGGCCAGCAAATATGACTTTTTCATGATTGATGCAATGAGAGACAAACATGCCCGTGTAGTAAACTGGAATGTCATTATGGAATGTAAGAAGCAAATAACTCCCACAATGTACTAATATGATCCATTTTAAGAAACAGTTTCAACAATAAGTGTTCACAATGTACACCAAATAATCTTGAACTTTCAAAATAAATATTCTACTATATACACTTTTGTTTATGTGGACTATAACTCATTGATGACTTTTTATTCACGTGGCCGGGAATCATTTTTGGTGATTCAACCCCCAATTCCAACCCTTGATGCTGAGTGGCAAGCAGGGAGGTAATGGCTGTCAGAAAAATGTATTTAAATGATCAAAAACATTTCCGTTCTGAGTTCCCAATGAACAGACCCGAGGCCGTCTTTGTTGCACCAAGCAAAGGCTTGGAAAATTCCACTGTGTACGATGGGAGGAGACGGGAGGGGGTTATCTATTGTCACCGAAGACCAGGACTAGCCCAAGCCCGAGGCATCTTTTTCTTTTGTGTTAATGTGACCGAAAACAACGACTGTTTACAGAAGCAGATGTTGTTGTGTAAACAGGGAGTGTCCAAATAAAGGAGGAGGCGTAAAACTTCTTCGTCAGAGCGTGCTAAGACACTGTAAGAGGTCTTGTTTAATAGATGTCATCCATGTTTGAACCTGACAATGGCTCCTATTTATATAGTCTTTGGTATGACTCGGCCGGGGTTTCAACTCACAACCTACCCATCTCAAGGCGGACACCACTGAGTAGGTTTTTGTGTGTGTATAATAATTAATATCTGTGATGTTCAATTGATCACACAAAATGGTTGATTATAGGACCGAAATGAACTCATTTGAAAACTCCAATGAAGTTGAAGCTGCATGAAGATGAATTCCACATGAATAAAAAGGTGATGCCACTTACATCCTGGTTGGACATCTCCCAGTAGGGCCTCTCTCCGTACGACATCACCTCCCACATGACGATGCCGTAGCTCCACACGTCGCTGGCCGAGGTGAACTTCCTGTAGGCGATGGCCTCTGGAGCCGTCCAGCGGATGGGAATTTTCCCTCCCTGTAAACACACAAGTACATCTAAACATGCAAGTACATCATACAGTCTATGATGACGCTATGTAAGCACGCAAGTACATCATACAGTCTATGATGACGCTATGTAAGCACGCAAGTACATCATACAGTCTATGATGACGCTATGTAAGCATGCAAGTACATCATACAGTCTATGATGACGCTATGTAAGCATGCAAGTACATCATACAGTCTATGATGACGCTATGTAAGCATGCAAGTACATCATACAGTCTATGATGACGCTATGTAAGCATGCAAGTACATCATACAGTCTATGATGACGCTATGTAAGCATGCAAGTACATCATACAGTCTATGATGACGCTATGTAAGCACGCAAGTACATCATACAGTCTATGATGACGCTATGTAAGCACGCAAGTACATCATACAGTCTATGATGACGCTATGTAAGCATGCAAGTACATCATACAGTCTATGATGACGCTATGTAAGCATGCAAGTACATCATACAGTTTATGATGACGCTATGTAAGCATGCAAGTACATCATACAGTCTATGATGACGCTATGTAAGCATGCAAGTACATCATACAGTCTATGATGACGCTATGTAAGCATGCAAGTACATCATACAGTCTATGATGACGCTATGTAAGCATGCAAGTACATCATACAGTCTATGATGACGCTATGTAAGCATGCAAGTACATCATACAGTCTATGATGACGCTATGTAAGCATGCAAGTACATCATACAGTCTATGATGACGCTATGTAAGCACGCAAGTACATCATACAGTCTATGATGACGCTATGTAAGCATGCAAGTACATCATACAGTCTATGATGACGCTATGTAAGCATGCAAGTACATCATACAGTCTATGATGACGCTATGTAAGCATGCAAGTACATCATACAGTCTATGATGACGCTATGTAAGCATGCAAGTACATCATACAGTCTATGATGACGCTATGTAAGCATGCAAGTACATCATACAGTCTATGATGACGCTATGTAAGCATGCAAGTACATCATACAGTCTATGATGACGCTATGTAAGCATGCAAGTACATCATACAGTCTATGATGACGCTATGTAAGCATGCAAGTACATCATACAGTCTATGATGACGCTATGTAAGCATGCAAGTACATCATACAGTCTATGATGACGCTATGTAAGCATGCAAGTACATCATACAGTCTATGATGATGCTATGAAGACCTCATGTGTTACTTTGTGATGCACGACCATGGAGAAGAAGTACAGACCACTGAATAGTCCACACTTGTACTCATGAACACTCATTTAGGAACGTGGATAACAAGTGGAGTCTTTTACAAATGAGACATGAGACATGAAGAAGGAAAAGTATCTTCCATATGAGGAGGTGTGAACAAGTGATGACATAAATCAATAACATTGCATCTAATAGACAATGTCTCATTTGTGGTGACGTCTATCAACATGAGGGTGCTCCCAAAAAGGAGGGATTTTGTGTCGCTTTTAAAAGTGCTCCCCCTCTGGTCAACATATGAAATAACAAGTGTGTGTAAGAAATTGAAATGTGAACCCCTTTGGCCAAAAATAATTTAAAAAAAATAAAAAAATATGTATGTATTGACATACTGTAATAACTTGAAGTAAATAATGAAGATTACAAACAAAAAAATTCCCCCCAAATTTTTTTAAAAATTAAAAGTAGTCTTTTTCCTCACAATGTTGACTTTTTTTCCTGTAAAATTGGAAAACAATTTCTCATATTCTTTCTGTTTCTGTAAAATTGCAACATTTTCTCGTAAAAGTATTACTTTTTTATGTAAAATGATTACTTTTTAATGCAAAACGGAGACCTTTATCATATAAAATTCTGACCTTTATCACAATGTTGCCAATAGCGAATTTTTTGGGGTAAAATTATGACATTTGTCATAATTTTGCCAAGTAAAATTCAGATTATTATTATAATATTGCCAACATTTTAAAGTGTTCTTATAAAATTGTGACTTTGGTCAAATAAAATTACGACTCTTTTCATAAAATTGCCAAAATGTTAAGCTT
>NC_084751.1:48406472-48418972 GCF_033978785.1 Entelurus aequoreus
ATTAATCCCAGTTAATTACGTGCTTGCATAATTTTAATTCACTTTATAAAAAACCCAATATTTGGAGGCAAATGACATTTTTTTGTCAGAGTCTGTCGAACACAAACTTTTTTTTAAATGTTTGTCTTGAATATGTGAAGTTTATTTGCTCAAACAGTACTTTCAAGTACCAATTTCTGCTACCTGGGAACTCAACGGTACCAGTTTTTGGTATTTTGGTGTGTGTGTTCATAAATGAATGAATTAATCACCATAAATTCCAGACTATAGTCCGCTACTTTTTTTCCTGTGCTTTGCACCCTGCGGGTTATAAAACGGTGTGGCTAATGTATGGATTTTTCTTCGCTGATGGCCACAATGCAAATAGTGTTCATTAAACACATGCAAACAAACGGAAATGGTGTGTTATTGTTTGTGCTATGGCGCCATCTGTTGGACGAGTTTGCTTACTGCAGGTGCTGCTGGGTGAATGCCTACAGCGTTTCCTGCTGTTTAAAGCTTTGGACCAGAAGTACAAGTGTTTTTCCGCCTTCTCGTCGTCAATAGTGTTTTTTACTTGTATGTACTTCCTCATTCATACTCCAAGCAATGTGTGTAAGTTTTACAATACAACTAAAACAATTCTAACAATTCTAACGTCCCATGTGTGATGTCTGCAGGAGTGTTTTCATGCATATTTGCACATGCTATCGTAATGTAATGAAGCTAGCGTCGTTAGCATTAGCTAATATGCTAACACATTTACGGGTGTCTTTGTTAGTAATATTGACTAACAATAGCACTTTTAGTATTGTTTCAGTTTCACAAATTCCCAAGTAAATTCACCAAAACGTCACCGTGGAGTTATTGAGTCTGTTTAGCTGATTGGAGAGCTAGCTTGCACAGCTAGTGGGTCCATGACCATGACTTCTGTTTTGTTTGATCAGCCGTTTTACTGCCGTGTTCCAGACACCGTTTGGAAACAATTAAGGTATGTACATAAATATTAACAACATCTTTCTGTGTAAATAGGTAATTTCACAACATATATATATATATATATATATATATATATATATATATATATATATATATATATATATATATATATATATATATATATATATATATATATATATGTGGCTTATAGCAGTGCGGCTAATATAGGAAACAGTTTTTTCCCCTCAAATTTAGTGGGTGCGGCTTATATGCTGGTGCGCTCCATAGTCTGGAAAACACTGTATTTGTATGAGTTGCTTTATTAGTTAATTTGTTTAATACCACAATCAAATAGTTGTATTTAACATTTAATAGTGAGCTGATAATGATAACTGTGCTATGAACTTCTGAGTCTCATTTGCAAGTATTATACAGAAGACGATGCATGCAGTGGCAATTCCAAGACGTTACTGCACAGGCTGTACTGCGATGCGGTACTATTAGCTAAAATTAGTCTTTTCTTGCGCCCTACAAAGTGTTTCTACTTTGCATAAAATGCAAATCGCTAATGCTAATTAGTAACACGTCTGTGGCAAATCTAATTTAAATTAGCATTGGGCTACAGATATATTGAAATATAATAATAATAATAATAATAATAATAATAATAATAATAATAATAATAATAGATTTTATTTGTAAAAAGCACTTTACATTGAGGAAACAACCTCAAAGTGCTACAGTGTATTAAAAAAAATAAAAAGATAATAAAATAAATAAATTAAAATAAAAACTAGAACAGCCTAATAGCCAGAACTAGCATGCATACATCTAAAAAAAGGTTTTTTTTTTTAAAAAAAGAAGGGTGTTTAAGCCTTTTTAAAAAGCATCCACAGTCTGAGGTGCCCTCAGGTGGTCAGGGAGAGCGTTCCACAGACTGGGAGCGGCGGAGCAGAAAGCCCGGTCTCCCATTGTTCGTAGCTTTGTCCTCGGAGGTTGGAGGAGGTTAGCTTGTCCGGAGCGCAGATGTGGTGTGGAGGATTTGGGGGTGAGCAGTTCTTTGAGGTAGAGGGGGGCATTACCATGGAGGCACTGGCGGGTTAGTAGGGAGACTTTGTATTCAATCCTGAGTGCAACAGGAAGCCAGTGAAGGGATTTGAGAAGTGGTGTGACGTGGTGGTATTTCTGCACTCTCATCAGGATCCTAGCAGCACTATATAACATTATTTTACATGAATCAATACCTAGTGGTAACGACGGAATTGGGTTGGTGCCTATAAAAGTACCAAATTTGGTACACATACCTGAACAGTGTTCTCTAAAGTCTCGCCGGCGCGTATTTTGAAGCAAAATTTGCCAGCAATTACGCCAGTCGGAGTCTCTTTGCTCATCCTTGCACTGACATCTACCTGATCACTGACCCAGGTGATCATCTGCAGTGATGGTGCAGTAAAGGAGCGTGTGCGGCAAAAATAAATTGCTTTATCAAAATGGGTTTATACATGATTAATCAATTTAAGATATTTTTTTTCGGGAAAAAAAAAATCATTAGATTGACAACACTGATCACTCCTGCTACGTCTTCTTATCCTCTGGCAGACCACTCCCCCGCTCCCAGTCTGTGGAACGCTCTCCCTGACCACCTGAGGGCACCACAGACTGTGGATGCTTTTAAAAAAGGCTTAAAAACCCTTCTTTTTAAAAAAGCCTTTTTATATATATATATATATATATATATATATATATATATATATATATATATATATTAGGGCTGCAACGACTAATCGATTAAATCGATTAAAATCGATTATAAAAATAGTTGCCGATTAATTTAGTCATCGATTCGTTGGATCTATGCTATGCGCATGCGCAGAAGCTTTTTTTAAAAAAAAAAACAAAAAAAAAAAAAACTTTTTTTTTTTTTTTTTAAATAAACCTTTATTTATAAACTGCAACATTTACAAACAGCTGAGAAACAATAATCAAAATAAGTATGGTGCCAGTATGCTGTGTTTTTTAAATAAAATACTGGAAAGGATAGAAATGTAGTTTTTCTCTTTTATCCGATTATTAATCGATTAATCGAAGTAATAATCGACAGATTAATCGATTATCAAATTAATCGTTAGTTGCAGCCCTAATATATATATATATATATATATATATATATATATATATATATATATATATATATATATATATATATATGTATATATATATATATATATATATATATATATATATATATATATATATATATATATATATATATATATATATATGCATACTAGTTTTAGCTATTTTGCTGTACTAGTTTGTATTAGGGACGGCGTGGCGAAGTTGGTAGAGTGGCCGTGCCAGCGATCGGACGGTTGCTGGTTACTGGGGTTCAATCCCCACCTTCTACCATCCTAGTCACGTCCGTTGTGTCCTTGGGCAAGACACTTCACCCTTGCTCCTGATGGCTGCTGGTTAGCGCCTTGCATGGCAGCTCCCGCCATCAGTGTGTGAATGTGTGTGTGAATGGGTGAATGTGGAAATAGTGTCAAAGCGCTTTGAGTACCTTGAAGGTAGAAAAGCGCTATACAAGTATAACCCATTTATCATTATTTATTTTTATTATATTTTTTAAATATATTTTTATTTTTATTTATTTATTTTTTAAAATTTTTTTTAATACACTGTAGCACTTTGAGGTTGTTTACTCAATGTAAAGTGCGTTTTACAAATAAAATCTATTATTATTATTATTATTATTACCACAAATAAAAGAATGCATGGACAAAAACTGCCTTAGATTTTTCTTCCTCAATCAACTGCTCTTTTTTTGCCAGGGTTTTTATTGGGTTTTATAGTAAAAGGAGTAGTTGGTGAAGTTTTGAAACCTTTTGCTTTGATGTGAAAATGAAAACATGGCGCCAGATGCCACCCCCCCAAATAAAAAATGCGGAGCTTTACCCGTGTGGTGTACGCGGCCTCAGGGTCGTCCTCCAGGACGCGGGACAGACCGAAGTCAGAGACTTTGCACACCAGGTTACTGTTGACCAGGATGTTGCGAGCTGCCAGGTCGCGGTGCACGTAGCCCATGTCGGACAGGTACCTGCAGCCACGGAGGGTGAGAGGAAGGCATGAGGGTGTGTTGCAGGTGTGCGCCTGCGGGTGTTTGTGGTCGTACCGCATGCCGGACGCGATGCCACGCAGCATCCCCACCAGCTGGATCACAGTGAACTGACCGTCGTTTTTCTGCAGACGACACAAGACAAAGACGTTTTGATAAGTGGAGGCGTTCAAAGTGCATTTTATTGGACATTATTTGTCCCTCACAACTCCATGAAGACACAATTCCTCCTCACCCCATCACGGTAGTTCAGGACGTACAAAAATTAATTATACACAAGTTTTAAGTAAACTGTTTTCTACAGATTCTAGTGAATTAATGATTGCACATAATCCTACCAAATTATCACCAGAACAGGCTCTGAATATATAATATTCATTACTGTATATCATTAGAAAGTCTTTTGGGCATTAAATGATAAAAATGCTCTTTAATCTTTCATTCCATCCGATGCATATTTATATAAAGAGTTGATCTTTCGCCCTTTTGACCGACCTGAGCTGAGATGCTCTCAGTGGACAATCAAACCAACTCTACTTGACTTATAATCTTTCATTTTGGAGATATAATGTTGAGAACATGTCTCCCTCCAATAGGAAGTCGACTCGATGTTTTTGTATCGTATACTGCAGGTTTTACTGGTAGAGAAGCTCAAAGTATCATGACAGTACCAAATTAAGAGCACTTCCTTTCGACGGAGCACCGCCCCTACAGGCTGGCAGCTCCCTGCTCCCCTCATTGCAAGTCTCAAGTTGTATGTCGTAATGTCAGAACAATTGTATGTAAGCTATCACAAAACTTTCTGTTTCCACGAGTTCCCGGCGAGGAGACAAAAGCTGTCTTTGATCTTACCAAGCAGAAGGCTTGTAAAACTCCACTGTGTACGTTGAGAAGCGACATGAAGGTGTCGGTTTCTTTGATCTATTGTGAGCCACAGGAAGATCTTGTCTTGACCCGAGATCGACAAAGCGGAGAGGAAGCAGGACCTGACGCCAGCTCCAGGCATGTTTTCTTTGAACTGTTTTGTGACAGAGGGCAACGTCTGTTTACGACCTCCTCTCCCCTTAGAGACAGCTGTTGCCGTGTCATCAGGGAAAGTCCAAATAAAAGAGGCGGCATGCAATCCTTTCGTCAGAGCGTGGTGGAAGACTGTCCAAGAGTACAGCCCAGACGTTTCTCCTCATTGAGCTAAATTGAATCCTGTCTCTGTTTAATTCCTTGCTTCTTGTCTGTTTAATAGATGTCATCAGTGTTTGAACCTGACACGTAACATGTGCTTTTTTCCTGGCCCCAGACTGAGCCCCTTCCTCCACTCCTCAGGAGCCTAGACTGGGATCAACATTTTTCCTACTCCCCTACTGTCCAAATGTTCACACTTTTACGGGGCGCCGCCCTAGTGGCCACCCAGCAGCATTGCTGTTCTGTCACCCGCACAATATCTGTCTGCTGTTGAACGGCTCTGTGCTGAAAATGTCTTTTTGTTGTACTTTTTTAAGAGCAATTAAAATCAAGTGCTATCTTATCCTATCCTTCCAACTAGGGGTGTCCTGATCCGATATTGATATCCATCTGATATCAGCAAAAAAATAAAAAATAAACAGATATCTGATTATATGAAAAACATCGGATATGAGAACTTCAATACAAGCTGACTTTTCTGCCCCCCCAGACGTCTCTTCTTGCTTGCAGATAACAGCTTGTCTCCATTTGAGTCTGGACTTCAAAACAGGCACAATGGTGGAACTAAGGGTAGTGCTGGTGCCTCCTAATAAGAAGGTCCTGGGTTTGATTCCGGAAAAATGACTTCTCTGTGACATTCCAACGTAAGACTAATGTGCTAGCTCGATGCTAATTTACATGGATATGTCGTGTAAGTGCCACTAAAAAAACAGCACTGTTCATTTTCCATGTCAACGCCTCCAAACGAAGCAATCCAAACTAGAACTACGATGCTCACTGCAATCAACAAGCGAGTGTGGAGCAAGAACAAGACTTCCTGACTACGGCAACACACCTCGGACAAACTGAAAGGAATCCACACTGGCGAATGAGACTGAGAAGTGTGAGAAAACTAAACAAAAAAAGTCTGTAGGCTATAGAGCGCTTTCTGTTGGGGCTCCAGTACTCTGGAATGTTCTAGCAGTATCAGTTAGAGATGCTCAGTAGAAGCATTTAAGTCCCATCTTAAAACTCATTTGTATACTCTAGCCTTTAAATAGACTCCCTTTTTAGACCAGTTGATCTGCCGTTTCTTTTCTGCTCTGCCCCCTCTCCTTTGTGGGGGGGGGGGGGGGCAGATACGGTGACCACAGATGAGGCGCTAGCTGTCCAAAGTCGGGACCCAGGGTGGACCACTCATCTGTGCATCGGTTGGGGACGTCTCTGTGCTGCTGACCTGTCTCCACTCGGGATAGTCTCCTGCTGGCCCCACTATGGACTGGACTCTCACAATATTATGTTAGATCCACTATGGACTAGACTCTCACACTATTATGTTAGATCCACTATGGACTGGACTCTCACACTATTATGTTAGATCCACTATGGACTGGACTCTCACACTATTATGTTAGATCCACTATGGACCGGACTCTCACACTATTATGTTAGATCCACTATGGACTGGACTCTCAATATGATGTTAGATCCACTATGGACTGGACTCTCACACTATTATGCTAGATCCACTATGGACTGGACTCTCACACTATTATGTTAGATCCACTATGGACTGGACTCTCACACTATTATGTTAGATCCACTATGGACTGGACTCTCACACTATTATGTTAGATCCACTATGGACTGGACTCTCACTATTATGTTAGATCCACTATGGACTGGACTCTCACTATTATGTTAGATCCACTATGGACTGGACTCTCACACTATTATGTTAGATCCACTATGGACTGGACTCTCACACTATTATGTTAGATCCACTATGGACTAGACTCTCAATATGATGTTAGATCCACTATGGACTGGACTCTCACTATTATGCTAGATCCACTATGGACCGGACTCTCACACTATTATGTTAGATCCACTATGGACTGGACTCTCACAATATTATGTTAGATCCACTATGGACTGGACTCTCACACTATTATGTTAGATCCACTATGGACTGGACTCTCACACTATTATGTTAGATCCACTATGGACTGGACTCTCACATAATTATGTTAGATCCACTCGACGTCCATTGCACCGGTCGCCCAGGGGGGTCCCCACATCTGCGGTCCCCTCCAAGGTTTGTCATTGTCATCCCATTGAGTTTTTTCTTGCCCTGATGTGGGATCTGAGCCCAGGATGTGGTTGTGGCTTGTGCAGCCCTTTGAGACACTCGTGATTTAGGGCTATATAAGTAAACATTGATTGAACAAGACTTGGTGCGTTCAAGTTAATGGCTGCAGACTACTTCCTGACTACGGCAACACTGAGACTGAAGTGTGAGAAAAGTAAACAACTAAACAGTCCTTGATTCCTGTTTGAAATCGGTACCAACCATTGCGCAATAGTTGAGGCTGCAATATCAGTAACGTGAGAGAAGTGAAAAAGTTGTGTAGGGACATTTTTACTTGTCTCAATCAGCTTTGTGGAGACTTTTCTCCTCAAAACCAGAGCAGAACATCCCATTTAGAAATGAAATTAGATGTTAAGCCTGAGGTGTGAGCTTGCCTTACTGCTTTGTCAAATGCCGCATCAACTAATTCCGAGCCTGGCAGTGTCATTCCTACCATCCTGACGACAGCAGCCATCCATGTAATGACTTGACAGGCTTTACTGAGCCTCCTCTCGGCCCTCAGGACCGTTCCGTAAGCACTTTCCACTCACCGGGCTTTTTTTTTGTCTCAAGTCTCTCGACATCCTGAGAAATTTACAGTTCCGTCCTGACATGGCTTGTGCTGCATCGCAGGAGCTTATTTCTCTACTTTGAAGGGGAAAAAATGGATGATGGAGCCTTAACTGCTTCCATGGAGCCTTCAGAGCCAATGAAAGGCTGGGAGGACAATGAAAGAGATCATTCACATTTCAGTGTCCAGACAGCGTGAAAATGATTCCCCAATTGTGCCAATTGTGTGAAGTGTGTTTGCAGCATGCAGGTACATTTCTGTCCCAGTGCTTCAACTTAATGATGCCTGAATAATAGAAGCTTATTTGGACGCTTGCATGGCTTTGCCAACACGCGTTGAGCAGCTTCCAAACAACTCACACAAATGGAAGCTTTTTAATGAGTGCTGGATGCAACACACACACAGCAACTGTCCAAGTAGCACTGCTCCAGAAATGATACTTTCACTGACTTCATGCTACAGTTTACCTTTAACAAGTCACGTTAAAGGGAAACCAGGCCTGGCCCTAACCGATCTGGCGCCCTAGGCAAGATTTTAGGTGGCGCCCCCCCACATCGGCAGTGAAGTGTATATACTCACAAGAAACCGAATAGCTTTGTCTTTGACCTTTTTTTTTTTACTTAAAGAAAGCAAATTAACATATTATATGAGAATGTTATGTTATGATTATCTTTAACCGAATCACAGCAGTGCTCAAATTAAAAAACAGCATTCCCTCTCATGTGATATTGCTTAATTAACATTAATGATGTGCACTCTAACAACTAAGCTTACAACTATACCTAATATATAAAGGGGTGGAAAAGTGACTATTACCTGCAGGGCAAACATTAGCTAACCAGAAGGCAATAACAATGTAAACAAAAAACACCTGCTTAAAAGATCTAATACAAATGTCCCTGATGAATGTAAGGTGGGAGTACTGTAATTACCTAACGTTACATTATTATTTTCCATAACAATTTAGCCCCCTCCACAATATTAACTCGACGTTAAAACAGAACTAGCTATTTATTGATTAGCAATTGCCGAATCATGTAACATTAGCTTAATGCTAAAAAGCCAGGTTACTCTCACATACTGTAACAGACAAATCATTTCATTTAGGCTAACGTTACCTACCTGCTACCTCTGTCTTTTTCTCATTTCTCCTCTTCTTTTCTCTTTTTTCTTCCCTGGGCACCTGACAGTTTTGGCCGTTTTGACATCTTGTGTTGATTTTTTGATGTGGTAAGAGTCATGATACGGGAAGGGAGGGGGCGCACCGTGCGGGGGGCGTAATGTTGTAACAAATAATATTTCTATTAAATAGGCTTTACTTTGCATTTTAATTAACGTGGGATTATTTTTTGTATTTAGAAATAATAGTACCAACTTTTTTTTTCTTTTTTTCTCTCCAACATTTGTGGCACTGGCATGGCGCCCCCTGATGGACGGCGCCCTTAGCATTTGCCTATACGGCCTATGCCACGGGCCGGCCCTGAGGGAAACTATTATGCTTTTCCTCTTTTTGGAGCTATAAATGTTGCTACACTTGTGTTAAACCATGTCAAATAATAAGGTTCATGGATGTGAAAGTTTTGGATTTTTTTTTTTTTTTTTTTTTTTAAAAGGAAGTCACAAATGGGTACCGGACATACTTCTGTGGGCATGCAAATGTAAATGTTCTAAACCCGCCACCTTCCTTCAAAAGTGATATTGCTGTGATGTACACAGTTGACACCACAGCATATGCGATACATATTATCTATTACATATTATCAATGCCACAACAAAGTGTGTTAATACTGTTAGTATTGTACTAAGTATTTGGAACTTGCAGTTTGATAGTAACGCGCATCTTAGTTGTAGTTTTAATGACCAAATTTGGAGGAGTAAAAATCGCCATGTAAAGTTGCTAATGCTAATCAGTCGCATGTATAAGGCAAATCCAAGCCTTTTTCCCTAAATCGATTTCCCCGGTAGTGCCGACGGAACTTAGTCGGTACATTAGACTTAGACTAAGACTTAGACTTGGACTAAAACTTAGACTTCCTTTATTGTCATTCAAATTTGTGATTGGTCGCCCTTTTTTTTACGGCACTGTTGGATTTTACCTAAATCAATTTCCCCGGTAGCGCCGACGGAACTCGGTCGGTACATTGGACTTAGACTTAGACCTAGACTTAGACTAAGACTTGGACTAAGACTTAGACTTGGACTAAGACTTCCTTTATTGTCATTCAAATTTGTGATTGGTCGCCCTTTTTTTTACAGCACTGTTGGATTTTACCTAAATCGATTTCTCCAGTAGTGCCGACGGAACTCGGTTGGTACATTAGACTTAGACTAAGACATAGACTTAGACTAAGACATAGACTTAGACTTGGACGAAGACTTAGACTTCCTTTGTTGTCATTCCAATTTGTGATTGGTCGCCCTTTTTTTACGCATTGTGGGATTTTCCCTAAATCGATTTCCCCGGTAGTGCCGACGGAACTCAATTGGTACATTAGACTTAGACTTAGAGAGTCATAGACTTAGACTTAGGCTTGGACTAAGACTTAGACTTACTTTTTTGTCAATCAAATTTGTGATTGGTCGCCCTTTTTTTTACGGCACTGTTGGATTTTACCTAAATCAATTTCCCCGGTAGCGCCGACGGAACTCGGTCGGTACATTAGACTTAGACTAAGACTAAGACTTATACTTAGACTTGGACTAAGACTTCCTTTATTGTCATTCAAATTTGTGATTGGTCGCCCTTTTTTTACAGCACTGTGGGATTTTACCTAAATCGATTTCCCTGGTAGTGCCGACGGAACTCGGTCGGTACATTAGACTTAGACTAAGACTTATACTTAGACTTGGACTTAGACTTCCTTTATTGTCATTCAAATTTGTGATTGGTCGGCCTTTTTTTAACGGCACTGTTGGATTTGACCTAAATCGATTTCCCCGGTAGTGCCGACGGAACTCGGTCGGTACATTAGACTTAGACTAAGACTAAGACTTATACTTAGACTTGGACTAAGACTTCCTTTATTGTCATTCAAATTTGTGATTGGTCGCCCTTTTTTTACAGCACTGTGGGATTTTACCTAAATCGATTTCCCTGGTAGTGCCGACGGAACTCGGTCGGTACATTAGACTTAGACTAAGACTTATACTTAGACTTGGACTTAGACTTCCTTTATTGTCATTCAAATTTGTGATTGGTCGGCCTTTTTTTAACGGCACTGTTGGATTTGACCTAAATCGATTTCTCCGGTAGTGCCGACAGAACTCGGTTGGTACATTAGACTTAGCCTAAGACATAGACTTAGACTTGGACTAAGACTTAGACTTCCTTTGTTGTCATTCCAATTTGTGATTGGTCGCCCTTTTTTATACGCACTGTTGGATTTTCCCTAAATCGATTTCTTCGGTAGTGCCGACAGAACTCAATTGGTACATTAGACTTAGACTAAGAGAGTCTTACACTTAGACTTAGGCTTGGACTAAGACTTAGACTTACTTTTTTGTCAATCAAATTTGTGATTGGCCGCCCTTTTTTTTACCGCCATCATTTGTACTCACGGAGCTTTTGCTTATTGACCTCCCCGTGAAAGTGCCTTCCAACAAAGTAGCAATCGAGCAGAGTTGATTAAACCCGACACCATTTTGTCATCTAAAGTGTGTTCACATCCTGCGTTTAATAGCAAAGTGAAGGATACAAATAATCTAATAAGAGTAATAAAATAGGGAAGAGTTTTTCAGAAAAAATAATACTTTTACATTTTCTTCAAACTGAGAAAGAGTGTTTAGACTAGTTTAGTCTATTCCACGCTCACCTTCAGGAATGTGTCCAGTGATCCGTTCTCCATGTATTCTGTGATGATCATCACTGGCTTGCCTGAAGTAAATGAAGATATTAGACATCATGAAGATCTGATTGAAGTCCCGGGACTCACAATAATACATTTATGATGGTTGCTGTGTGATGGCGTGCACTTGCACCGCCTCACACCTGGAAGCGCGTTCTAAAATGATAATTGCTGCATTGTTTTAAGAAGCACAGAAGATTGTCACGCACTCTTGGTGACCACACCCTCCAGGCGGATGATGTTGGGATGGTTGAACTGTCCCATGATGGACGCCTCCCACAGGAAGTCCCGTCTCTGGTGCTCCGTGTAGCCCGCCTTCAGCGTCTTGATGGCCACCTGCATCTCTCTTTTCCCTGGTAATCTGAGCGGGCCGCTGCACACCTCGCCAAACTCCCCTGAGGGTGAACACACACAGCGTGACATTGCGGCCCACCTTCACCTGCAAACATCTTGTCTTCTGATACGACAATAGCAGACCTTTTATCAGCATCTCGCATTTTTACAACTGAAACCAGCAGACTATTTTTGCAGCCACCTACATGTTACTATGGACTCTACATGTTACTATGGACTCTACATGTTACTATGGACTCTACATGTTACTATGGACTCTACATGTTACTATGGACTCTACATGTGCAGCCACCTACATGTTACTATGGACTCTACATGTTACTATGGACTCTACATGTTACTATGGACTCTACATGTGCAGCCACCTACATGTTACTATGGACTCTACATGTTACTATGGACTCT
>NC_084751.1:48423972-48471472 GCF_033978785.1 Entelurus aequoreus
AACAACATTGGCAATATTGTGATAAAAGTCAGAATTTTATATGACAAATGTCAGCATTTTGCATTAAAAAGTAATAATTTTACATAAAAAAGTAATAATTTTACAAGTAAATATTGCAATATTACAGAAACAGAAAGAATATGAGAAAATGTTCCCAATTTTATAAGAAAAAGTCAACACATTGTGAGAAAAAGACTGCTTTTAAGTTCATTTTGTTGTTGTTGAATTTTTGGTTTATAATTGGTTTTTAATCTTCATTATTTACTTCAAGTTATTACAGTATGTCTCTATATACATATTTATTTATTGAAATTAATTTTGGCCAAAGGGGGCACATTTCAATTCCTTATACACACTTGTTATTTCATATGTTGACCAGAGGGGGAGCACTTTTAAAAGCGACACACAGCCAATGTGAAAAATCCCTCTGTGGAGGAGGCGTGGTCCACGCGTCGCCTGTGGGCGGAGCATGTGCGGAAACGTTAATAATATAATAACAATATAAATTAATAATAATAATAATATTTACATACTATGCAAATATAAAAAAGCTTGTTGTGAAAAATGAGTTGGATTTTCACAAGAGAAAGGTCACAATTTCACAAGAAAAACTTGGAATTTTGGCACTATTATAATAAAAGTCGTCATTTTACTCAACGCAAGTCCAAATTTTACAAGATAAACTGGATATTTGTGCAATGTTATGATACAAGTTGGATGTCTACTCAATAACAGTCGCGATTTTACAAGAAAAGCTAAACATTTTGGCAATTTTATGAAAAGAGTCGTAATTTTACTCGACAAAAGTCACAATTGTATAAGAAAACTTTTAACATTTTGACAGCGTAATAATAATTGGAATTTTAATCGGCAAAATTATGACAAAACTCATAATTTTAATATTTTACAAGAATAACAAAAAAATGGCAATATTGTGATAAGTCATAATTTTATATGACAAATGTCACCATTTTTGCATTGAAAAGAAAATATTGCAATATTACAGAAACATAAAGAATATGAGAAATTGTTCCCAATTTTATAAGAACAAAGTTGACACATTGTGAGAAAAAGACTGCTTTTATTTATTTTTGATCTTTTATTTGTAATTGGTTTTTAATCTTCATTATTTACTTCAAGTTATTACAGTATGTCTCTATAAACCTTTTTTTTTTTTAAATACATTTTGGCCAAAGGGGGCCCATTTCAATTTCTTACACACACCTGTTATTACACATGTTGGCCAGAGGGGCAGCACTTCAAAGTTTTACGCACACTTGTCATTTCATATGTTGACCAGAGGGGGAGGACTTTTAAAACTGACACAGTCAATTTGAAAAATCCCTCCTTTTTGAGCTCACCCTAATTTTGATAGATTTCACCACCAGGGGGTGCAAATGAGACATTCTCTATTAGATGCAATGGTTTTCCGTATTGGGACCATGATTTATGTCCTAACTTGTTCACACCTCCTCATATGGAAGGTACTTTTCCTTCTTGATGTCTCAAGAAGAGTAGAAATACAAGAACACACAAAAAAAAACACACACACACACGCACACACACACACACACATCATGACACTTGAAGGCTATTTTTGGTGATCCAAACACATTTATAATGTATGTGATGAAGAAAAGATACTTTTAGTGCCAACATGAGTCTTAAAGCTCCTTCTTATGTGTGTGACATATGAGAGTCACACTTGTGTTGTTCAACATCCTGCCACCATCATTGAAAGGTTTGGAGAAAAAGGTTTGATGTGGGCAACTTGATTGTGTGTGTGTTTGTGTGTGTGTGTGTGTGTGTGCGCGCGCGTGTGTTTGTGTGTGTTTCATATGCATCTGCCTGGGGGTGTCTAGTTTTCCGGATGTGTTGAGTCAAGGGGTCTGAGTGTGTCCAGTGGCCCACTTGGCCTTCCTACTTCCTGTGTGTGTGTGTGTGTGTGTGTGTGTGTGTGTGTGTGTGTGTGTGTGTGTGTGTGTGTGTGTGTGTGTGTGCGCATGTTAACTTATGCAGACATGCATCACTGCATGTTAGTGTGTCTACACTTGTGTTTCTATGTCAGTGTGTGTGTAGTGTGTGTGTTTCTATGTCAGTGTGTGTGTAGTGTGTGTGTTTCTATGTCAGCGTGTGTGTAGTGTGTGTGTTTCTATGTCAGTGTGTGTGTAGTGTGTGTGTTTCTATGTCAGTGTGTGTGTAGTGTGTGTGTTTATATGTCAGTGTGTGTGTAGTGTGTGTGTTTATATGGCAGTGTGTTTGTAGTGTGTGTGTTCCTATGGCAGTGTGTGTGTAGTGTGTGTGTTTCTATGTCAGTGTGTGTGTAGTGTGTGTGTTTCTATGGCAGTGTGTGTGTGTTTCTATGTCAGTGTGTGAGTACTGTGTGTGTTTCTACGTCAGTGTGTGTGTAGTGTGTGTGTTTCTATGGCAGCGTGTGTGTAGTGTGTGTGTTTCTATGTCAGTGTGTGTGTAGTGTGTGTGTTTCTATGTCAGTGTGTGTGTAGTGTGTGTGTTTCTATGTCAGTGTGTGTGTAGTGTGTGTGTTTCTATGTCAGTGTGTGTGTAGTGTGTGTGTTCCTATGTCAGTGTGTGTGTAGTGTGTGTGTTTCTACGTCAGTGTGTGTAGTGTGTGTGTGTTTGTAAGTCAGTGTGTGTGTAGTGTGTGTGTTTCTATGTCAGTGTGTGTAGTGTGTGTGTTTCTATGTCAGTGTGTGTGTAGTGTGTGTGTTCCTATGTCAGTGTGTGTGTAGTGTGTGTGTTTCTACATCAGTGTGTGTAGTGTGTGTGTGTTTGTAAGTCAGTGTGTGTGTAGTGTGTGTGTTTCTATGGCAGTGTGTGTGTAGTGTGTGTGTTTCTATGGCAGTGTGTGTGTAGTGTGTGTGTGTGTTTGTAAGTCAGTGTGTGTGTAGTGTGTGTGTTTGTAAGTCAGTGTGTGTGTAGTGTGTGTGTGTTTGTAAGTCAGTGTGTGTGTAGTGTGGACAGTGGAGGGCTGCCTGGGGGACATCAGTGGATGTCGGGGGGGTTGTGTGCCCCAAATTGCATTTTTGGGCCTGGCTCCATTGCCCCCCCCCCCCCCACACACACACACATTGCCATCTTTGTGCACATATTCTTCCTCTTATGTTGTATTAGTTCCCACTCACACTCCAAATGACACCAACATATTTGGGGTAAAGAAGTAAACATTCACTCATGTAACAGTATTTAAACGGTAAAGGTTCTGGAGAAAATTCATTGTGTTTTTCCAACAATGACATAAACAATTTATAATCAACAATAAAAAACACAACAAAAAAACATTGCAGTCAAAAAATATCTTTAACTATAAAAGCACAAGTCAACACCATTCATTAAACTTCAGCCTTAGGATTTGTGTTGAAAAATATCATCTTATTAGGATGTATTAGCAACCACACACCACAAGGGGAGTCCTATGGCCCCATTTGTCACGGTTTACCTGACACATGAAACGTGACAAATCTAGAGGGGGGGGAGGGGGGTGTTTTGTGGAAATTCCAACTTTGACCACAGCGTCAGTTGCTATGTAGAGTACCACTTTCTATCATTTTCAGCAGAGTTCATTGCAAATGGATTAACCCTCCCCGCCCCCGCCTTCCTCTCACGTGAGACTTACCCAGGAATGTTGCCAAAATAATTCATTCCCTACATAAAAACACAATGTGATCATTTTGAGATGAGTCATACTGTGCAGTAGGCGGGTCAAGGTGAGCGGATCAAGCGCTCATCAACAACTCGCCGTAACTCATTGTAAACAAACATGGCGTCAATCATGTGCGACTTCTTCACTGCTTTAGACAAAGACTCTCCATGCGATATTTGCACCAAACCTTCTATAAACATTTTGCAAGGAGGGAAAAAGCATGTTTGAGTCTTTATTACTTTGTTTGTTTGTTTGTTTGAGTCTTTATTAGTTTGTTTGTTTGTTTGTTTGAGTCTTTATTACTTTCAAATGTTGATGAACTAGAGTTCATCTCAATTTAAATACCGTATTTTCCGCACTGGTGTTCAAGCAGTACCCCCCAAATTTTAGAGGAAATATTTGTACATATATACATATATGCAGTACATATATTAGCCACACTGGACTGTAAGCCACAGATGTATACCAGTACAAAATATTTTGTAAATGTTTATTTACATACCTTAATTGTTTCCAAACAGTGCCTGTAACAAGGCAGTAAAACGGCTGATCAAACAAAACAGAAGTCATGGTCATGGACCCATTAGCTGCGCAAGCTAGCTCCCCAATCAGCTAAACAGACTGAAAAACTCCACCGTGACATTTTGGTGAATATACGAAAGTGAAACAATACAAAAAGAATGCTATTTTAAGTTAATAATACTAACACAGACTTTTGTAAATGTGTTAGCATATTAGCTAGTGCTAAGGACATTAGCTTAATTATATTACGATAACACGTACAAATATGCATGAAAACACTCCTACAGACATCACACGTGGGACACTTTAGTATGAATTGTTTTAGTTATATTGTAAAACTTATAAACGTTGCTTGGAGGGATGAATTAATAATCCTTTCGAGCAGATTCTATACTATGGTCGGTTATATTTCTGGTTCAAGGCACTAAACAGGAAGCCGCAAAACCTGCAGTGAGCGAACGCGTCTAAAAGATAGCACCATAGCAGAAACAACAACACACCTTTTCAGTGTCTCTAGTGGCGTTTTATGAAATGTACCGTATTTTTCGGAGTATAAGTCGCACCGGAGTATAAGTCGCACCGGTCGAAAATGCATAATAAAGAATGAAAAAAACATACATAAGTCGCACTGGAGTATAAGTCGCATTTTTGGGGGAAATGTATTTGCTAAAAGCCAACAGCAAGAATAGACATTTGAAGGGCAATTTAAAATGTCTAAAGAATAGTGAACAACAGGCTGAATAAGTGTACATTATATGAGGCATAAATAACCAACTGCTATGTTAACGTAACATATTATGGTAAGAGTCATTCAAATAACTATAACATATAGAACATGCTATACGTTTACCAAACAATCTGTCACTCCTAATCGCTAAATCCCATGAAATCTTATACGTCTAGTCTCTTACGTCAATGAGATCAATAATAATATTTGATATTTTACGCTAATGTGTTCATCATTTCACACATAAGTCGCTCCTGAGTATAAGTCGCACCAAACTATGAAAAAAACTGCGACTTATAGTCCGAAAAATACGGTAATTGTTGAATACAATAACAATATGGCCGTCGGCGAAGAAAAATCCATTAATTAGCCGCGCAGTTTTTTAACTCGCAGGATTCAAAGCGTGGGAAAAAAAGTAGCAATTTATAGCATACTTGCCAACCTTGAGACCTCCAATATCGGGAGGTGGTGGGGGGGTGGGGTTGTTTGGGGCGGGGGGCGTGGTTGGGGGCGTGGTTATTTACAGCTAGAATTCACCAACTCGAGTATTTCATATATATTGCATATACATATATATATATATATATATATATATATATATATATATATATATATATATATATATATATATATATATATATATGTATGAAATACTTGACTTTCAGTGAATTCTAGCTATATATATATTTTTTTATTTTTATTTTATTTACATTGAAAAAAAAAAAATACTTGAATTTCAATGTTCCAGTGGCTATCCATTAGATGGCAGTATTGTCCTGTTTAACTTCTTCGTTCATGATGAGTATATCATTTCGACCGCCATGTCTGTAATTTCCTCGTTCTTCTGCTTCGTCTCCTTGTTGTGTGCGCAGTTGTGCACTCTATAAAAGCCCTAGATGTTATGACGTCTTCGGGCAGGCAAGCTGTTTATATTGTGGGAAAGCGCACGTGAGAACAGGCTGTCCCCACTCAGGTCCGCATTGAGCTGGAGGGGGCGTGGCCTCCAGCTCCGGCTGAATACCGGGAGTTTGTCGGGAGAAAATCTCTGCCGGGAGGTTGTCGGGAGAGGCGCTGAATACCGGGATTCTCCCGCTAAAAACGGGAGGGATGGCAAGTATGGTTTATAGTCCAGAAAATGAGTTAATAATAGATATAAACAAAGTATATGTAACATCAAACATGATGTTTTTAGTTCATATTTAGTCTGTCTACAGTTCAGTTTGTAGAGCGGCCTTGCCAGCAACTTGAGGGTTCCAGGTTCGATCCCCTGCTTCTGCCATCCTAGTCACTGCCATTGTGTCCTACACTTTAGCCACCCGCACTGGTTTAAATGTAACTTAGATATTGGGTTTCACCATGTAAAGCGCTTTGAGTCACTGGAGAAAAGCGCTATATAAATATAATTGACTTCACACTTCTGAGGTCGGCCATCTAGGCAGTCAACTAGAAGGGCATGATTTCATTGCGCCCTCTCCAAGTTGCTGTGAGAAGTGACATCCATTTAGGACTGCTGGTCCAGGGTGTACCCCGCCTTACGCCCGATTGTAGCTGAGATAGGCTCCAGCGCCCCCCCGCCACCCCGAAGGGAATAAGCGGTAGAAAACGGATGGATGGATGGATACACAACAATGAGAGGAGCAGCCATAAATAGACTAATTGCTACCTGTCCAGACAGGTGCGACACGCTGCAGACTCAGCATATTGCAGAAGAAGCAGCAATGACATTCATGAAGCTGACCCTGACACTAAAACAGCAGCAGCTGCTGGGCGTGACCTCCACAGTGGACGTGTTCCCACCTGCCACGTGATGGATGCGTCGCTCCTCACCGACCTTTTATAGAAACAACATAAGTTCAACGCCCTGACTGAGGACTAATCAGCTGAGTAAAGACTGGCCTCACAATCATCAAGCAGCAACTTAGCAGGTTAGCAGAACAAAGATGGGAGCTGAAGCAATGACGGCCAAGGTTACAAACCTTCTTTCCAGGAAACACTTTATCACACTAATCCATGCCTGTATCACTAATCCATGCCTGTATCGCATCTGGGCTGGACTACTGTAACTCAGTGGTGGCCAGCTGACATCACATGGACACAGATAAGACCTTCTGGAGGAAAGTTCTGTGGTCAGATGGAACTAAAAATGGACACAATACCCAGCAATGTGTTTGGAGGCTTTTAATCCCAGGAACACCATTCCTAGCGTCAAGCATGGTGGTGGTAGTATTATGCTCTGGGCCTGTTTTGCTGCCACTATTGCTTTAAATGGGACAATGAAAAAGGAGGATTAGCTCCAAATTGTTCAGGACAAGCTAAAATCATCAGCCCGGAGGTTGGGCGCAGTTGGGTGTTCCAACAGGACAATGACCCCAAACACACCTCAAAAGTGGTAAAGGAATGGCTAAATCAGGCTAGAATGAAGGTTTTAGAATGGCCTTCCCAAAGTCCTGACTTAAAGGTGTGGACAATGCTGAAGAAACAAGTCCAACATTTGTAAGTTTTACAATAGAACTAAAACAATTCATACTTACTAAAGTGTCCCATGTGTGATGTCTGTCTGAGGGTTTTTTTCATGCATATTTGTACGTGCTATCGTCATGTAATCAAGCTAGCATCATTAGCTAATATACTAACACGTTTACGAGTGTCTGTGTTAGTATTGTCAACTTACAATGACATTCTTTTTCTATTATTTTAATTTCACTAATTTGTCAGTAAATTCACCAAAACGTCACGGTGGAGTTATTGAGTCTGTTTAGCTGATTGGAGAGCTAGCTTGCGCAGCTATTGGGTCCATGACCGTGACTTCTGTTTTGTTTGAGCAGCTGTTTTACTGCCCTGTTACAGACACCATTTGGAAACAATTAAGGTATGTAAGTAAACATTTACCAAATATTTCTGTGTAAATAACTAATTTACAAAGTATTTATCTGCAGCTAATATATGGACAACGTTTTTTTTTCTTCTAAAATTTAGTGGGTGCGGTTTATATATCACTGCACCAATTTGTTATTTTGCACAAAAATCTAATCTCTCTCTCATAAATTCAAATTCAAGTTTAAATAAAAAAAGTATAACAAAATAAATAATTTTACATAAATAAAAAGTGTGAAAAACCCCCCAAAATGTTTTAATTGGGGTTGGGGGGGGCGTGTTCTCAGTATTTGGCCCTGCAGTAAATAAAACAATGAGCCATTACCTCCTTGCTTGGCACTCAGCATCAAGGGTTGGAATTGGGGGTTAAATCACCAAAAATGATTCCCGGGCGCGGCCGCTGCTGCGGCCCACTGCTCCCCTCACCTCCCAGGGGGTTAGGGTGGTTATCTCACCACACCTAGTGTATGTGTGACAATTAAAGTTACTTTAACTTTTACTTTAAATACGCTAAAAAACACTGTTGAATTTATGAAATAGTAAAGTAGTAACAACAAGTCAACACTAGGGATGATGTTCGAAACCGGTTCTCCCGGTTGTTCGATAAGGAAAGAACCGTTCGATAAGAAAAGAACCGATTCCATGGACTCGAATCCCTTTTTGAGAACCGGTTCCCGTTATCGAGGCCACTATAGTAAAGAAAAAGAGTTGGTTCTTTATTCGAATCCCTAGGAACGAATCCCGTCCCACAGGAAATGCCCTGTGGCACATCCCAGGAAATGACGTAGCTCAGTCATTAGGCGGCAGATACAGAAGCAGCAACAACAATGGACCGGAAAAAACGCCTCAAAGCATGGCTTCATTTTACAAAAAAATACGACGAGGAAACGGCTATCTGCAATTATTGCCAGGCTTGGCTCTCACGTAAGGAGGGGAAGTACAACAAGCATGTTGAAACATGTTCAGGCCGTACATAACCTGAAGGTTAGAGAAAGTTGTCGTGGAGAAGCAGCGACAGAGATGACGAAGCACGCCCCTCTTCCTCTGCTTCAACCTGCAGTCCCAGTGATAGCGCTGGTGAGTAACTAACGTGAACTGTTGCCGGTTAATTTCCATATCTGCTCACTCGTAGCCTTTAGGCGGAAATAAGGTTACCTCTTATGTCAACCAGGACTGCAGTAATGTTGCTAGACTAAAGTTACCTAAGCATAGTTAGTGGCTAACGGTAACGTTAACGTTAGCCTTTTTGTATGTGTCTGATCGCGTTAACGTTATCTTGTAGCCTACACCACTCCAGAGTTTGCAGGTCTGGCTAATAAACTAGTGCTTTCTTTATTTCTGTAGTTTATTTGGTACATGAACACACTTACAGCATAACACATCACATGATCATATCATTTCACTTGACATCATGTCCGAAAAGGAGTAGGAAGAAGTAAAGCTTATTTAATCATACCCCTTTCCCACTTCAGAGCGTTTACAAATATATACACCATTTACTGACCTTTTTATAATAAAATAACATCTGTGAATTAGTATATACAACAGTTGTGTAATTAATTAATTCAGTCATTATTAATACACTGAGATGAAGAATATCTTATTTTCAATAAGGTTGAAAGTATTTCTTATAATTCTGCACGATTCATTTGAACAACCTTTTAAAGTGGATCATATCAGTACAATGTTGAACTTCTTTACTTAATCCATTCCAGCATTTAATTCCACATACTAATGCTATCCCCCCAAAATGGATTAACTCGCTGGAATAAAAAAAGACAATATAACATACATCCATAAACGTGGACGCATGTGAAAAAGTGCAATTTATTTATCTGTACAGTAATCTATGTATTTACTTATATATATTTATATATATTTATTATTTTTTTATATATATTTATATATTATTTATATATTTTTATTTATTTATATATGCACCTTATTGCTTTTTTATCCTGCACTACCATGAGCTTATGTAACGAAATTTCGTTCTTATGTGTGTTGTAAAGTTCAAATTTGAATGACAATAAAAAGGAAGTCTAAGTCTAAGTCTAAGTCTAAAGACTTAATAACAGACACCCTAGTCTTCACATTCAGCTAATTTCCCCCTAATTCTATGCTGTGTCTGTCCCTCATTTTCCCTCCAGGACAAGGACGTGCAGTCAGAGGATGTTCCAATAGCAGCAGAAGTGCACTTTTTGGAGAGCTGTATTATTTTCAGTTTTTTGCCCAAGGGGACTGATTTTATTTAACACTATATTATTATTTATACACCTATAGTGATCACAGAGACAGGTTGTTTTTGTGTTACTGTATATATTTGTTTTTATGAAAAATCCCACTTAATATACTTTGGCTAACAGTCAATATTTATTTATTTATTTTTTATTTATTTTTTATTATAAAATAAAAGTGAGCTTTTGTTAAACCAAATATTGTGTGTTTTTTTCCCATATACAACAACCTATCTGGACTCCATAAGAGAATCGATAAGGAATCGGTTGGATAAGAGGATTTGATAATGGGCTCGAACTCGATAACTTCTTGTCAAACATCCTCCCTAGTCAACACTAGATAATAAAGTATCTATTTCATTCCTCATTTATATGTATTTAATATTGCATGTTAAACTTTAATTGTGCTCTATAAAAAGTTTTGCGTTGACATTTGTGGAACGGACATATTGTGTTATTCATTATTGTGGACAAATGTGTTAAAACTTTCATTTGACCAATTTATAGCCTTAAAGTGTTCATTTTAACGTGTAATGTTTGCCTTACCGTCCACTGAGTAGAAACCCGGCCACCACGGCCAGCAGGACCAGCGCCAATGTGATCGCCACGGCAACAATGGAGGCTTGGGCACGCTCGCTGGTGGCCGTTACTGCCAGAGGAGAGAGAGAAATACCCAAACACTTGCAATATGACGTGTGGTTCTACAGCGGTGTGGAGTCAAGTGCAGGTGTGTGGTTCTACAGCGGTGTGGAGTCAAGTGCAGGTGTGTGGTTCTACAGCGGCGTGGAGGCAAGTGCAGGTGTGTGGTTCTACAGCGGTGTGGAGTCAAGTGCAGGTGTGTGGTTCTACAGCGGTGTGGAGTCAAGTGCAGGTGTGTGGTTCTACAGCGGTGTGGAGTCAAGTGCAGGTGTGTGGTTCTACAGCGGTGTGGAGTCAAGTGCAGGTGTGTGGTTCTACAGCGGCGTGGAGTCAAGTGCAGGTGTGTGGTTCTACAGCGGTGTGGAGTCAAGTGCAGGTGTGTGGTTCTACAGCGGTGTGGAGTCAAGTGCAGGTGTGTGGTTCTACAGCGGTGTGGAGTCAAGTGCAGGTGTGTGGTTCTACAGCGGTGTGGAGTCAAGTGCAGGTGTGTGGTTCTACAGCGGTGTGGAGTCAAGTGCAGGTGTGTGGTTCTAGAGCGGTGTGGAGTCAAGTGCAGGTGTGTGATTCTACAGCGGTGTGGAGTCAAGTGCAGGTGTGTGGTTCTACAGCGGTGTGGAGTCAAGTGCAGGTGTGTGGTTCTACAGCGGTGTGGAGTCAAGTGCAGGTGTGTGGTTCTACAGCGGTGTGGAGTCAAGTGCAGGTGTGTGGTTCTACAGCGGCGTGGAGTCAAGTGCAGGTGTGTGGTTCTACAGCGGCGTGGAGTCAAGTGCAGGTGTGTGGTTCTACAGCGGTGTGGAGTCAAGTGCAGGTGTGTGGTTCTACAGCGGTGTGGAGTCAAGTGCAGGTGTGTGGTTCTACAGCGGTGTGGAGTCAAGTGCGGGTGTGTGGTTCTACAGCGGCGTGGAGTCAAGTGCGGGTGTGTGGTTCTACAGCGGCGTGGAGTCAAGTGCGGGTGTGTGGTTCTACAGCGGTGTGGAGTCAAGTGCAGGTGTGTGGTTCTACAGCGGTGTGGAGTCAAGTGCAGGTGTGTGGCTCTACAGCGGTGTGGAGTCAAGTGCGGGTGTGTGGTTCTACAGCGGTGTGGAGTCAAGTGCGGGTGTGTGGTTCTACAGCGGTGTGGAGTCAAGTGCAGGTGTGTGGTTCTACAGCGGCGTGGAGTCAAGTGCAGGTGTGTGGTTCTACAGCGGTGTGGAGTCAAGTGCAGGTGTGTGGTTCTACAGCGGTGTGGAGTCAAGTGCAGGTGTGTGGCTCTACAGCGGTGTGGAGTCAAGTGCGGGTGTGTGGTTCTACAGCGGTGTGGAGTCAAGTGCAGGTGTGTGGTTCTACAGCGGTGTGGAGTCAAGTGCAGGTGTGTGGTTCTACAGCGGCGTGGAGTCAAGTGCAGGTGTGTGGTTCTACAGCGGTGTGGAGTCAAGTGCAGGTGTGTGGTTCTACAGCGGTGTGGAGTCAAGTGCAGGTGTGTGGTTCTAGAGCGGTGTGGAGTCAAGTGCAGGTGTGTGGTTCTACAGCGGTGTGGAGTCAAGTGCAGGTGTGTGGTTCTACAGCGGTGTGGAGTCAAGTGCAGGTGTGTGGTTCTACAGCGGTGTGGAGTCAAGTGCAGGTGTGTGGTTCTACAGCGGTGTGGAGTCAAGTGCAGGTGTGTGGTTCTACAGCGGCGTGGAGTCAAGTGCAGGTGTGTGGTTCTACAGCGGCGTGGAGTCAAGTGCAGGTGTGTGGTTCTACAGCGGTGTGGAGTCAAGTGCAGGTGTGTGGTTCTACAGCGGTGTGGAGTCAAGTGCAGGTGTGTGGTTCTACAGCGGTGTGGAGTCAAGTGCGGGTGTGTGGTTCTACAGCGGCGTGGAGTCAAGTGCGGGTGTGTGGTTCTACAGCGGTGTGGAGTCAAGTGCAGGTGTGTGGTTCTACAGCGGTGTGGAGTCAAGTGCAGGTGTGTGGCTCTACAGCGGTGTGGAGTCAAGTGCGGGTGTGTGGTTCTACAGCGGTGTGGAGTCAAGTGCAGGTGTGTGGTTCTACAGCGGCGTGGAGTCAAGTGCAGGTGTGTGGTTCTACAGCGGTGTGGAGTCAAGTGCAGGTGTGTGGTTCTACAGCGGTGTGGAGTCAAGTGCAGGTGTGTGGTTCTACAGCGGTGTGGAGTCAAGTGCAGGTGTGTGGTTCTACAGCGGCGTGGAGTCAAGTGCAGGTGTGTGGTTCTACAGCGGCGTGGAGTCAAGTGCAGGTGTGTGGTTCTACAGCGGTGTGGAGTCAAGTGCAGGTGTGTGGTTCTACAGCGGTGTGGAGTCAAGTGCAGGTGTGTGGTTCTACAGCGGTGTGGAGTCAAGTGCAGGTGTGTGGTTCTACAGCGGTGTGGAGTCAAGTGCGGGTGTGTGGTTCTACAGCGGCGTGGAGTCAAGTGCGGGTGTGTGGTTCTACAGCGGTGTGGAGTCAAGTGCAGGTGTGTGGTTCTACAGCGGTGTGGAGTCAAGTGCAGGTGTGTGGCTCTACAGCGGTGTGGAGTCAAGTGCGGGTGTGTGGTTCTACAGCGGTGTGGAGTCAAGTGCGGGTGTGTGGTTCTACAGCGGTGTGGAGTCAAGTGCAGGTGTGTGGTTCTACAGCGGCGTGGAGTCAAGTGCAGGTGTGTGGTTCTACAGCGGTGTGGAGTCAAGTGCAGGTGTGTGGTTCTACAGCGGTGTGGAGTCAAGTGCAGGTGTGTGGCTCTACAGCGGTGTGGAGTCAAGTGCGGGTGTGTGGTTCTACAGCGGTGTGGAGTCAAGTGCAGGTGTGTGGTTCTACAGCGGTGTGGAGTCAAGTGCAGGTGTGTGGTTCTACAGCGGCGTGGAGTCAAGTGCAGGTGTGTGGTTCTACAGCGGTGTGGAGTCAAGTGCAGGTGTGTGGTTCTACAGCGGTGTGGAGTCAAGTGCAGGTGTGTGGTTCTAGAGCGGTGTGGAGTCAAGTGCAGGTGTGTGATTCTACAGCGGTGTGGAGTCAAGTGCAGGTGTGTGGTTCTACAGCGGTGTGGAGTCAAGTGCAGGTGTGTGGTTCTACAGCGGTGTGGAGTCAAGTGCAGGTGTGTGGTTCTACAGCGGTGTGGAGTCAAGTGCAGGTGTGTGGTTCTTAGACTCACAGTACGGACTGGTCTGGAACTCAAAACGTCTACTGAAAGCACCGTAGCCTGCGGACGTCCTGGCTCGCACCTGCAACACACCATCAATCAATCAATCAATCAATCAATCAATCAATCAATCAATCAATCAATCAATCAATTTTGACTTAAATGACGAGTGTCTCAAAGGGCTGCACGAGCCACAACCACATCCTGGGCTCAGATCAGCCTTTAAACACAAACATATTCTCCTTCTGCTCGACATACTGAGAAGGACAAACTGTATCCATTCTTTGATACATTTTGCACATTGGAGATGCTGAAAAAAAACAAGCGACTGTAGGTCGATTCATGCTAAGCTAACGAACAAAACATCATAGCTTTGCTGTACAGGCCAGTGTTTGTCAACCCTTTTTTGAGCCAAGGCACATTGTTTAAGTTGAAAAAACACGGAGGCACACCACCAGCAGAAATGTGGAGGCACACCACCAGCAGAAATGTGGAGGCACACCACCAGCAGAAATGTGGAGGCACACCACCAGCAGAAATGTGGAGGCACACCACCAGCAGAAATCCTTCAAAAACTTAACTCAGTTGACAGTAAAAAGTCGTTGTTGGATATGACTTTAAAGCATAACCAAGCATGCATCACTATAGCTCTTGTCTCAAAGTAGGTGTACTGTCACCACCTGTCACATCACACCCTGACTTATTTGCACTTTATTGCTGTTTTCCTGTGTGTAGTGTTTTACTTCTTGTCTTGCGCTCCTATTTTGGTGGCTTTTTCTCTTTTTTTGGTATTTTCCTGTAGCAGTTTCATGTCTTCCTTTGAGCGATATTCCCCGCATCTACTTTGTTTTAGCAATCAAGAATATTTCAGTGGTTTTTATTCTTGTCTGTGTGGACATTGTTGATTGTCATGTCATGTTCGGATGCACATTGTCTTTGCTCCACAGTAAGTCTTTGCTGTCGTCCAGCATTCTGTTTTTGTTTACTTTGTAGCCAGTTCAGTTGTAGTTTGGTTCTGCATAGCCTTCCCTAAGCTTCAATGCCTTTTCTTAGGGGCACTCACCTTTTGTTTATTTTGGGTTTAAGCATTAGACACCTTTTTACCTGCACCCTGCCTCCCGCTGTTTCCCACATCTATAAAGCAATTAGCTACCTGCTGCCACCTACTGATATGGAAGAGTATTACACGGTTACTCTGCCGAGCTCCAGACAGTACAGAAACTCAACAACAACACATCATTTGCAGACTATAAGTATACTTGTTGGTCACAAAAAACATTCATGAAGTTTGGTTCCTTTATGAATAGGGTTAGGGTTAGGGTTAGGGTTCTATATAGGACATATATACCTAACCTAACCTAACATATATTGAAGTGGACTGACTCTGAATCAGATACAGATGTGCATATATTATCAGATGTGCCTTTGTCTTGTGGATCATGAGCATGAATCAAAGTCTTATTTAAGTCTGAGTCGTACCTGAAAGACGTAGACCGAGGAGGGCTTCAGACCTTCCACCACCATCTCCGTCTCCCTGGACTTGATGATGGTGTAGCTGGAGTCCTGCTAACCCTTTTTCTAACTCTAACCTTAACCTTCTAACCCAGGGGTCACCAACCTTTTTGAAAGCAAGAGCTACTTCTTGGGTAGTGATTAATGCGAAGGGCTACCAGTTTGATACACACTTCAATAAATTGCCACAAATAGCCAATTTGCTCAATTTACCTTTAACGCTATGTTATTATTAACAATTAATGATATTTACACTTAATTGAACGGTTTAAAAGAGGAGAAAACACGAAAAAAAATGACAATTAAATTTTGAAACATAGTTTATCTTCAATTTCGACTCTTTAAAATTCAAAATTCAACTGAAAAAAAGAAGAGAAAAACTAGCTAATTCGAATCTTTTTGAAAAAATAAAAAAAATAATTTATGGAACATCATTAGTAATTTTTCCTGATTAAGATTAATTTTAGAATTTTGATGACATGTTTTAAATAGGTCAAAATCCAATATGCACTTTGTTAGAATATATAACAAATTGGACCAAGCTATATTTCTAACAAAGACAAATCATTATTTCTTCTAGATTTTCCAGAATATTTTTTTTGAATTTTAATCATAAGTTTGAAGAAATATTTCACAAATATTCTTCGTTGAAAAAACAGAAGCCAAAATGAAGAATTAAATTAAAATGTATTTATTATTCTTTACAGTAAAAAAAATAAATTTACTTGAACATTGATTTAAATTGTCAGGAAAGAAGAGGAAGGAATTTAAAAGGTAAAAAGGTATATGTGTTTAAAAATCCTAAAATCATTTTTAAGGTTGTATTTTTTCTCTAAAATTGTCTTTCTGAAAGTTATAAGAAGCAAAGTAAAAAAAATTAATGAATTTATTTAAACAAGTGAAGACCAAGTCTTTAAAATATTTTCTTGGATTTTCAAATTCTATTTGAGTTTTGTCTCTCTTAGAATTAAAAATGTCGAGCAAAGCGAGACCAGCTTGCTAGTAAATAAATACAATTTAAAAAATAGAGGCAGCTCACTGGTAAGTGCTGCTATTTGAGCTATTTTTTAGAAAAGGCCAGCGGGCTACTCATCTGGTCCTTACGGGCTACCTGGTGCCCGCAGGCACCACGTGGGTGACCCCTGTTCTAACCCTAACCCTTAACAAGACGTGAGTGCGAGCCCGTTGGACCATAGACGGACCGTGCACACCCTTCTTATCTTCTTCTTTTTTCACTCTGTTCTATCGCCCCACCCCACCCCTTAGCCCTAACCCTAACCAACTATTTTGCTTTATGCCTTATCTTAACCCTAACCTTAACCCTAACCCCAACCCCAACTCCAACCCTAACCCCAAACTCAAACCCTAACCCTAACCTCTTATTTTTTTGGTGATAAAATAAGAGTTGTAGAAATGATTGTAGAGTCAAGACAGCCATGACATGAAGTTCTTTACAAGTACGTACACTTTGGACCACCACTGTATTTAGAAACACCCTTTTGGGGGTTTTCACTGTAAAATCTTATAACAAAATGTTATTATTTTGAAAGATATTTGACATATATTGAAGTGGACTGACTCTGAATCAGATACAGATGTGCACATACGTTGTCTTGTAGGTCATGAGCATGAATGAAAGTCTTGTACCTGAAAGACGTAGACCGAGGAGGGCTTCAGACCTTCCACCACCATCTCCGTCTCCCTGGACTTGATGATGGTGTAGCTGGAGTCCTGCTCCTGTGCCACACCAAGACAAGACAAGGCGCTGCTGTGATTTCCTGAGCAGGATTGGAGTGCATCTCTTGTGCGGGTGTGAGGATCACTTTCCCACATGTAACTTCATCAGCTTTAAACAAAGACTCCATTAGCCAGAAGCCATTAGCTAACCACTGACCACAAGCCTCCTTCTCTCCGCTTCTACCTTTTATTGTGACCTTCCCAGAAAAGACTGCTTACAAGGAGAAAACCAGGAGCAATGATGTCAGCCCAAGCATCAAATTGCTGCCTTTAAGGGAAGAGCTTTGTCAAAGTAAATCTTATCTTTTTACACTGCAAAACCTGAAATCTAAGTAAGATGAAATATGTCAAATAAGGCTGATATTTGCTTATTTTCTGTCTGATAAGATCATTCTTCTCACTAAGCAGATTTGATGTTAGAGTGTTTTACTTGTTTGAAGTGTTTTGCTCCTAAATGATGTCAGTAAGATATTACAGCTTGTTGCTGAGATTTGATGAGCTATATTGAGTAAAACATGCTTGAAACTAGAATATCAACTGTTGTGTCATCAACACTCACAAGTAGAAAACTACTTTTTTAAAGTCATCATTTCGTATTTCAAGCATGAAATAAAAAATCATGACTTTGACACAATTGTGTCTCATAATTAAAACAGATGACAGCCAAATGGACTTTGCTGTTTTATTTTCAATGAAACAATAGAAAACAGGTACTCATATAGTAGTACAGTTGGCACAGTACAGTAAACTGACAGTTAATATTTAAACATTTAACATTTCTAACTATTTTGAACAGAAATAGTTCATGCACATTCAGGTAAATTCTTCAAAATTACAATTAAAAAAATGTGGCTGGGGGCCGGGCTGTATATATACGTATATATATATATATATATTCCTTGCGCACTAATTGACTGAAAGAGCACGCACTTGGCGCGATGATGTCATGTTATCCATGGAAAAATGCATTTTTAGACCATATGATTTGCCTGAGCGGCTAGGAGACCCCGAGAGTAACAAGCACTTGCCTTGTTGCCTTTCCATTAAGAACAATAAACTAGTTTTTAGTATAAGTTTGCTGGTTTCCAATCAACCTATCCCCAGGTGCATGTCCTTGGAGGTGGGAGGGGCCTATCCCCAGGTGCATGTCTTTGGAGGTGGGATTATGTTAAATTATTATGATAAATGTTAATTCCTCCATTTTACTTGTCATTGATGAGATGTTTACATTGTTGTTTTGCATTTCAACTATAATGATTCCCTACTAAACATGTGTTGTGTTCATACTATTGGGTGTCTGAATGGATTAATTGGACTGACATTATTATTTCTTATGGGAAAACATTTCTTTAGTTTCCTCACAATTTTCTTTTTTGTCGGATCTTTTGGGAGAAATGATCAACCAAGAAACCTGAGATTCCACATGTGATCGCTTTAAATCCGGATACAACCCGTTGGAAAAGTAGAACAATACAAAATGTGTACTGTACCTTCTCAAAAGACTTAATCTCATATTCCAGGATGATGCCGTTGGGTCGGTCCGGTTCGGCCCAGGAGAGTGTGATGCTGCTCTTCCCCGCATGACCTTTTCTCACCACACTCACTGGGGAAGGTGCTGCACACACACACACACACACACACACACACACGCGCACACACACACACACACACACACACACACACACACACACACACACACACACACACACACACACACACACACACACACACACACACACACGATTAAAAGGCAGCAACAACAACAACATGAAGAGAGTCGTTGAAGGTGACAGGTGTAGGGATGCTATAGGAACTGAAACTGTACCAAGTGACTTGATTGTTTACCAACAACATCTCATTAGCTACGTGCACATGGACATATTTATTCGGGTTAAAAGACTAACTGGAATAAAAATGCTTGGTGTAAAGACGCCATTGGGAAGTTTCTGACCCGATTACACACGTTCAGATCAAAATTCCATTCCGATCCAGACGGGTGCTTTATGTCGATAGTCACTGGGATTGGAGCGCATGAAAACCATATTTCATCAATTTAGGTTCAAATGTGTCCTTTCTGCACATAATGTCATATATACACTATATTGCTAAAAGTATTTGTCCACCTGCCTTGACTCACATATGAACTTGAAGTGCCATCCCATTCCTAACCCATAGGGTTCAAAAAGGCCTTTTTGCAGCTATTACAGCTTCAACTCTTCTGGGAAGGCTGTCCACAAGGTTGCTGAGTGTGTTTATAGCAATTTTCCAAAAGTGCATTGGTGAGGTCACACACATGTTGGTGAAGAAGGCCTGGCTCTCAGTCTCCGCTCTAATTCATCCCAAAGGTGTTCTATCGGGTTCAGGTCAGGACTCTGTGCAGGCCAGTCAAGTTCATTGTCATCCATGTCTTTATGGACCTTGCTTTGTGCACTGGTGCACAGTCATGTTGGAAGAGGAAGGGGCCCGCTACAAACTGTTCCCATAAGGTTGGGAGCCTGGAATTGTCCAAAATGTTTTGGTATCCTGGAGCATTCAACGTTCCTTTCACTGGAACTAAGGGGCTAAGCTAACTCCTGAAAAACAACCCCACACCATAATTCCTCCTCCACCAAATTTCCCACTCGGCACAATGCGGTCCAAAATGTAGCGTTCTCCTGGCAACCTCCAAAACCAGACTAATTCAGACTTAAAGAAGGGATCCAGTTGTCGTCTTAACGAGCTGTTGTATTCACGACGTGACAGCTGCTCCGAGTGCTAACTGCTAGCCTCAGACACATACATAAAATGCCGTAACATAAAGATCTGCCGCAGCCCGTACATAATCACAACATAAAAAGCACATAACAGCTCCATTTCAAAAAGAGAGGTAAAACAAAAGTAGTGAACAGGAGGGAAAAAAATGATAAATAAATACCGGGTCAACGTCGGACAAGCAGAAATGCACAAAGCAATGTTTGTTTACAGTGGAAGTAAGCGCTTCAAAATAAGCACCTGCAGTGTGCAAACTCGTCCAAAAGACGGCGCCATAGCACAAACAATAACACACCCGTTTATGTTATGTGTTGCGCATGTCAAAGTAAAGTATTCTGATTTAAGTTGTTTTGTATGAAAATTCATGTCATAATCAGATAATTTTTTAGATAACATTCTAGTCCGAATGATGATCAGATTAAATACATTTGTGGCTAACGTAGCATTTAAAAATGAGTTGATTATGATAACTGTGATGTCCAGTTGAAGGTATATTTGATTTTTTACTGAGTTTCTGACTATCATTTACAAGTACTATTTAGTACACACTGCCTCAAGTTACGATTACAAGATTTGAGACAACAATAGTTTATAGGCTACAAATGTGTTGCTTCGCTAGGAAGTTGTCTTTGCCATTAAGTTGAAGGAGAAACCTACAGATTGTTCGTACTGTAAGTATTGCACTTATTACACAGCAGCTGTTTGATTATAGTATGCATCTTACTTGTAGTTTTCATTACCAAATTTGGAGGTGTTGAAATTGCCATGTAAAATTGCTAATGCTAACCAGTAGCGTGTGTATGTGAAATCAGTGTAAGTTACTGTTAGAATAATTGTTTGTAAGTTATCACAAAAACTTTGTGTTACATTGAGTGTCTGGTGAGAAGACAAAAGCTGTCTTTGGAACCTACCAAGAGTAAGGCTCGTAAAACTCCACTGTGTGGGGGTGGGGGTGGGGAGAAGCAAAATGAAGGTGTTCTGTTTTCTTTCATGTATGGTAATCAACAGAAAGATATTGTTCTAACCCAAGGACTTCAAAGCGGAGAGGAAGCAGGACCAGACTCCCCTCCAGGCGACCTCTTCTTGAACGTCCTTTTTCAACTATTTTACGACCTCTTCTTTTGAACTGTTCGGCAACCAAAGACAAGGCTGTTTACGACCCACTTCCCTCTGGAAGCAGCTGTGGTCATGTGGTCGGAGAACATCAAATAAATAAGGAGGAGTACAATCTTTCGCCAGAGCGTGCTGAGATACTGTACAAGGGTACAGTGCACAGGCGACTCTCCTCAATTGAGTCCAAATTGAATTCTGTCTCTGTTTAATTCTTTGCCTATTGTCTTGTTTAATAGATGTCATCTGTGTTTGAACCTGACAATTACCATCAAGCTAGCAGCTTTTGGAAAAGTGGAGCCTTGCTTTAAGTTTGAGCGTTTTCTATTAAGCATACTCGCTTTGTTGGCAGGGAAAATTGCAACGTAACCTGGAGGCAGTTTGGCCGAGTCCTGCTTTAGTGCTTGTTTGCCCGCCGAGTGTTTGAGCCGGCCCGTCACGAGGTATCGAAATATAGCACCTTTTGATTTTAGGTGAATCAATTCTGTACCCGTTCTTAGACTTGCTGCTTACTTAAAACTGCTGACAAAGTTGCTTTACCTCAACCACTGAATGCCTTAATTTGAACTACTAAACTATTTTTAAATGTGACAATATTTCCTCCATCTTGTGTCCATCGCTTGGTATTCCAGCTCGAGCTGAGCTGCTCCATCCAATGAGATGTTTTCTAGGCCAAAGCAGCTTCAGCTCCATGTTTGGCAGGCCAGCCTAATTACAGCATCTTCAGCTATTCACTCAACGTTGGCAGGAAAGACCACAAGTTGAACCAGGACTCTGTCAAGCTGCTGCCGGGCTCCGGGCTCCGGGCTCCGGGCTCCGGGCTCCGGGCGCTCGCTGCCAATGTTTGGAAGCACCACAGAGAGAAAAATTTGACTAATCGGCCAACAAACATCTAAAGAGCTCAACACACAAGCTATTAGAGGAAATAAATATACACAGCACCTGCTTCCTAAAAGTACATCTTTTTGCAACATAACTCAAAAAGTTCTGGGTGGATTTTGATGAAACTTTCAGGAAATATCGGAAGTGGAATAAGAAAGAGGTGCTTAGATTTTGGGGGTGATCCGGATCACCAGCTGGATTCAGAATCATTTAAATGATTATGAACTATTGGCAGACAGGGCCTGGCAGAAGTCTGAACTCTCCAAGGGCGGTCCAGTTCCTCTCTGGGATGGGCAGAATAGTCACAATCTCCTTCACATGGAAAATAAATATTTTTGGAACCTAGAGAACACGACTAGATCTTTGGACCCATCCCCCCCACAGACTAAGAGGACACTTCATGGTTCATGGAGGACAATGGGGCTACGAATGGCTACCGAATTTGGTACTTTTAAAGGCACTGACCAAATTCCGTCGTTAGTGACGTCATGTCCTGTTGCACACACCGGCTCAAACACTCGGCAAGGAAACAAGCACTCAAAACAGCAAACTCAGCCAAACTGCCTCAAGGCCATGTTGCAATTTCCCATGTCAACAAAGCAAGTACGCCTGATAGAAAACACTCCAACATGAATGAAGGCTCCATTTTTCCAACGTATGCTAGCTTGGAACTAATTTGCATTGGCTTTCCCATAGACGTGCTAACGATCGGCATTAGCGATTTTAAATGGCGACTTCAAAACCTCCAAATTTGGTCATGAAAACTACAACTAAGAAGCATGTTGCAATCAAACAGCTGGTGTGTAATAAATGCAATACTCACAGTACACACACGTTGTAAGGCTCAACATAAAACAAATTCCTACAGTAGCTTGGCAACACGCTGTAGTCAATACACTACTGCCATCTAATGTCTTGGAAGTGCACCTGCATGCAAAGTCTACTATATAATATTTGCTAATCAGACTCAGAAATGCATGAAGAAAACAAGATAAAACAACTGGACAGTACAGTTATTAAAATCAGCTTTATTTTCATTGTTACACCTAAAAATGTGGTTTTATTCTTAAACAATAAACATTTATTAACACATGGAAAATTGGTGAAGTTGGTACTGTTGAGTATTGGTATCGATTCCCCAGGTATCGGTTCAAATGTGAACAGTAGCATCCCATAATGGGACATCCCATTGTTTGATTCTGTGATTTAAGTAGCAAAAACTGAAACTATTTAAAAATATACATAATACATAAGAAGTATAATCATGGATTGGTATGTACTAAAGTTTAAGGTCACAGTAAAGGAATACAAACACTGTAACTGCTTAGGTTTTTGTTCAAACAGCTTACATTTAAAAAAATAAAAATAAAACATACCACAACATTAAGAAGACAAGTATTGCTAAAAGTGTAATAATAAATAAGCGGAAGGTGACTAACATGGTGGATCGGATCATAGCCGTTTAGAGTTTCGGGTCAACATAAAAACAAAACATTAACTTCTAACTAAATTCATTATTTTAGTAAAACAAAGTATTTGTGTTGCAGCTGGATGGCTACTTTTTGCTTAGTGGGAAACAACGCAAACAAAGTGTAACGCAAATCCGATAAGTATCAATCAGTCGGTCTGCTCACTAAGCCCTAATCACCAAGACAAGGACTCTGGATGTAACAACAACTCATGAGTAGGGATGATGTTTGATAAGGAATTATCGAGTTCCAGCCTATTATCGAATCCTCTTATCGAACCGATTCCTTATCGATTCTCTTATGGAGTCCAGATAGGTTGTTGTATATGGAAAAGAACACACAATATTTGGTTTAACAAAAGCTCACTTTTATTATATAAGAAAAAAATAAAATCTAATAAATAAATAAATATTGACTGTTACCCCCCTAAAAAAATAAAATAAAATAAATAAATATTGACTGTTGTTACCCAAAGTATATTAAGTGGGATTTTTCAGAGAAACAAATATATACAGTAACACAAAAACAAGCTGTCTCTGTGATCACTATAGGTGTATAAATAATAATATAGTGTTAAATAAAATCAGTCCCTTGGGCACAAAACTGAAAATAATACAGCTCTCCAAAAAGTGCACTTCTGCTGCTATTTGACATAACTGTTTGTTATGATGCTTTGACATTTTTGCACTTTATTTCTTTATTGAAAGAACATTCTATGAAGAGAAAAGTTGTTTGCAAATGTGTTTACCATGCTAAAAAATGAAAAGTTAAAGCTAAAAAGAGAAATACACTTTATTGAGTTAACATTATTTCTTTATGGGGGGAAAATGTTATGAGCTAGAGAACAATAACAACTACACTACCCAGCATGCAACGGGAGTTACGAGCATGCGCGGTAGCCCCGAAAAGTGTTGCATGTTGCCACGCTGTGAAAGTAAACATCAAGAACTCAGCCAACACGCCTCGTCTGCATTATTTATAATTAGACAGACAACACATCTACAGTGTGATTTTGTAACGTTTACAAGGTAAAGAAAAACAAAAGTTCAAAAAGGGAGATGTGTTGTATATATATGTATGTGCTGCGGTGTTGTATATATATGTATGTGCTGCGGTGTTGTATATATATGTATGTGCTGCAGTGTTGTGTATATATATGTATGTGCTGCAGTGTTGTATATATATGTATGTGCTGCGGTGTTGTATATATATGTATGTGCTGCAGTGTTGTATATATATGTATGTGCTGCAGTGTTGTATATATATGTATGTGCTGCGGTGTTGTATATATATGTATGTGCTGCAGTGTTGTATATATATGTATGTGCTGCAGTGTTGTATATATATGTATGTGCTGCAGTGTTGTATATATATGTATGTGCTGCAGTGTTGTATATATATGTATGTGCTGCAGTGTTGTATATATATGTATGTGCTGCAGTGTTGTATATATATGTATGTGCTGCAGTGTTGTATATATATGTATGTGCTGCGGTGTTGTATATATATGTATGTGCTGCAGTGTTGTATATATATGTATGTGCTGCAGTGTTGTATATATATGTATGTGCTGCGGTGTTGTATATATATGTATGTGCTGCAGTGTTGTATATATATGTATGTGCTGCAGTGTTGTATATATATGTATGTGCTGCAGTGTTGTATATATATGTATGTGCTGCAGTGTTGTATATATATGTATGTGCTGCAGTGTTGTATATATATGTATGTGCTGCGGTGTTGTATATATATGTATGTGCTGCAGTGTTGTATATATATGTATGTGCTGCAGTGTTGTATATATATGTATGTGCTGCAGTGTTGTATATATATGTATGTGCTGCAGTGTTGTATATATATGTATGTGCTGCGGTTGTTTTAAGAAGGTTGCGACAGCTGCCGTAAAGGAGGTGCGTTGCTAGCCTGGTTGCTATGTTTCAGGTTGGTGGTAAAAGTGTTGGTCATGTGTTTGTAGTCTGCTCAAATCTCTCAGTAAAGTTATTCGATGGATTATAGCTTTTGTTTTGAACTTTATTACACCTTGGAGCGCTTTTTCCCGTCCATTGTTTTCCTGCTTTCGCTATCTGCGCCTAATGACTGAGCTACGTGACGTCATTTCTTGTGATGTCCCACGGAGCATTTCTGGTCGGGACGGGATTCGAATAAAGAATCAACTCTTTTCCTTTACTATAGTGGTCTCGATAACGGGTACCGGTTCTCAAAAAGGGATTCGAGTCCGAGGACTCGGCTCTTTTCTTATCAAACAACCGGGAAAAGCGGTTTGGAGTATCATCCCTAGTCATGATAGAGAAAACCTTGCATGCTAACACTGTGAAAATATCTTGAAACATTCCTTGGAAAGGTTTGATAAGGAATTTTGCAAATATTAAAAGCTGACAGATCATTTGGAGTAACTCAGTAATACGTTCGTTAATCGTGCTTTTGAAAAAAATAGGATGAAGAGTACAAGATAGAAATCCATCTGACTTTGCATAACTTTGTTTTGACCATCTTTTTTTGTAAAGTTTCAGGTGACAGGTACTTATTGCCACTTACAGTAGAACTTCATACAACCAACTAAGTATGACATATCACTTTTTACTCTCAGGTTGCCTGCAGACATTTCCATGTATAACATTTTAAAGTCGTGTATTCCAAAAGCTCTCAAGTCAAGTGAGCTAGCTTGAGTTAGTTAGCATCCATCACTGCTGTAACACAAACTGTTGGCCCCGCTCTCAGGGGCCACTTGGCGAGTCTCCCACACATCAAGAGGCTTTTAACCAAGCAAAATGCTCCCTCCGGCAACATATTTACCGTTGGTGTGTGTGTGTGATGTGTGTGTGTGTGTGTGTGTGTGTGTGTGTGTGTGTGTGTGTGTGACACCCAACGACGTGTAGGTTTCAAAGGTCTCAGCAGGGAATAAATCATTGCTACAAACACAGTAACTGTATCCTGAGGAGATGCTTGCACAAAAGTCTTATCTGCCACATCTTAAAAGCCTGAAACCAGAAACCAAACACACACACACACACACACACACACACACACACACACACACACACACACACACACACACACACACACACACACACACACACACACACACACACACACACACACACACACAAAAGGTCTTCTTTAACTACTGTAAAGGCTGCTGGGATGAGAGAGTGGGTTTCTCTTTACTTAACTGGTAAGAATGCATGAAAAGTATGTTCTATAGTGTGAAAATGGATGCAGTTGACAGTATAATAAACTCCAAAGCCTGTGGTGCCAACAGAGGATTTACAACTACATAAATAAGTGTAGCTGTATTGTGTAACAACAGAGCAGACGTCTAAATGTTGAGACAGTTGTCATAGGAATTTTGCAGGATTTCATATTTAATATAATGTAACTTGTAAATGGGGATGGGAATAATTCAATCAATTCAATAGATTGGTAAGAATTTGGTCCTGAGGAAGAAACCTGGCGAGCACTACAAGGCTGCAACCATCATAACGAGGTCGCTGTCTGAAGAAGGCTCGGTGTTGTGTTCATGACGATGTTTGCATTTAAAAAGGGAGCTCAGAACATTCAGTGAGAGGTGCTCACATCCAATTAAAAAGTAAATAAGCACCTGATGAATGAATGTTTCTAAAAGCTATTAGTGATTGCACGTCCCTAATTAAAAGTCAAACAGTCACTTTTAGGATTTGTCTTTCTTTTTGATTAAATAGTACATTTATTGAAAATAATACGCTAAATATATATGTCGTGTTTTCTGCACAGATTGACAGTTTGTGCAGCTTCCTCCTAAATGTTCAATAAAGCACAAAAAAACAGATCTGATGACTTCCCTTACTTACAACAGTCAAAATACTCAAGCTTTGCCACTTAAAATAAATAAATACAAAATCACCAATTATTTATATTTGTACAACTGTTTAACATTCAGTAAAATGGAACATATACAGTCGTATTTTGAGGTCATACACCAAAATACTCATATCTAAAACCAATGTTCCAAACAGCAGTTTTAACTTGCTTTTTAATAAGAACATTTCACTTCTGGATAATGAATATATATTACGGCTGCAACTAACGATTAATTTGATAATTGATTAATCCTGTTGATTATTACTTCGATTAATCGATTAATAATCGGATAAAAGAGACAAACTACATTTCTATCCTTTCCAGTATTTTATTGAAAAAAACAGCATACTGGCACCATACTTATTTTGATTATTGTTTCTCAGCTGGTTGTACATGTTGCAGTTTATAAATAAAGTTTATTAAAAAAAATAAAAATAATAATAATAATAATTTTTTTTAAATAAATTTAAAAAAAAAAAATTGCCTCTGCGCTTGCGCATAGCATAGATCCAACAAATCAATGACTAAATTAATCGCCAACTATTTTTATAATCGATTTTAATCGATTTAATGGATTAGTTGTTGCAGCCCTAATATTTATCAGTAGTTTTAGTAAGTCATGTGATAAAAATGTACAACATTGACCTTGGAAAGTAGACTCCTACAGAGTGCTTCTCAGGTCAAACACACCATCAGCAGTTTTTACCATATTTTCATGGATAAATGTCTGCTGTTTCAACAATATTTTAACATCATTGTCTGGCATTATCGACTCAGTACGGAGCCCACTAAATATCCTGTACTGCTGCACCAAGTCACTGCATTATTATGGCCAAAATAATCATCAAAATTATCTTTATCAATATTGGAATCACAATTATTAATCAGGATCGTTCATGATGTGAGGTGAAAAGGTGTTTACTACAGGTCGTTTAATAAGTAAGTTAAATAAACGTTGTCCGTACATTTAAAGGTAAAGCTTTGTGTTTTTTGTTCATTATTAGTATTATGTGAAGAGAAAAGAGTGAAGTATGTGAGGTATCATGTTTGAAATAAACTTCAACCAACCGACCAACATTTCAGCTTATTTTATCACATGATGCCAAAAGGTCTATTTATTATTGTAAATCTTTCTTACGAAAAAACTGTTCCGTGGACTTGCTGGTGCTTTCCTGCCACCAGTGTGCTGGGAAAGTGCTTCATTTAATATGCATACTTTTTTAATGTTAATATTGCCAACGATTCTCTTAGTGATTAAAATGTCCTTATTTGCGCAGCCCTACGCATGGTCATGTTTTTTGGTGATGATTTCTTTCTTTAATTTATTGAATATCATCCACTTCTTCTCAGCGCTGCCCTTCACACTCACTTTCTTACCTCCCGTTGTCGAAAAACAAAATAATGTCTTGCTAACTATTAGCGGACAAGCTAGCGAGTGAAACACCAAGGGCCTGATCTACTAAGATCCAAAGAACACGCACTAAACAGCGTGTGCAAACTATACAATTGTGCATAATATGAGTGGGGGTGTTGTGTTTGATCTACTAAGACGTGTACAATGGATTTCAAGTGCAAAATGACACAGAATGCCGTGTTTAAATGAGGATTTTGCATGTGCTACCCGCGTTATGTGCTACCATGGAAACACTCATTTCTCTCCGCATCCATGCTATCATGTTGGTGCGATGTTGATGAAGCAACACACGTTTATAGTGTGTAACACACGTTTATAGTGTGTAACACACGTTGTGCAATATAGAAACACAATCTATAGACAACAGAAAGTATTTGAAGCACGCCGTGACGGAACATTCTGCAGGAGGACCACCACAACACTGCAGCGCATTCATGGGTCTGGAATGATCCAAATGCAAGAAAATGCATATTACAAGATGTTTTGTCATAAAGATATGTTATTATAATATATTTCCTAAATCAAAAATTAATTCCTATAACAAAAAAAAAACAATACAAAAAAAAATGCTATTAATTTGAATAATCTCCTGAAGTCATCCAGCAGCTATAAAAGGATATTGCTGAATAAACCATGTCTGATATTTTTATTGATGACAGTTTCAATATGGTGTCACACACATGATTCTCTGTCCAGCGCGATCTCGCTCCCTTCTCACAGTCATGTGTGCAACTTTGTCAGTTTGCACGCAACTTTTAAATGTGCTAAATAAAGATGCAAAATAGCGTCCGCAAAATAGTTTGAGCATTGATAAATCACATTTCACCTGCTGCCTAATCATATTTGCACCTTCTCCTCCCAGTATTGTGGACCTTCTAATAATCTGCACATATTCTGCATATTCATGATGCTTCATCTTTTGCACTCTCTATTTTGCCCATGGAAGGGATGCCATCCTGTGCAGGAGCTTAGTAGGTCACTTTTGCGTGTGCTATCAAGTTTGCACGTGTTTAGCACACGCAAACCTTCAGTATGTCAGGCCTCACATGTTTGTGTTGGATCTGAAGGACTTCACCGTGGCATCGGCTCTGCCAACTGGTGGTGGTGGGCAGGGTGGTGGCACAAATATTTGGACTTTGTTATGAAATGCGTGCTTTTATTTTGACACTGATCAAACTCAAAGTTGTGCTGTTATCTCTTGTGCAAGTCAACAGGAGAAAAAGAAGAAAAGAAGACTTTACAATAAATTCGGAACGTTTTCAGCATTGCAGGATAAATGAGTTTGTGATTTTCTCTTGGAGATAATGAAGTATTTTTATTACTTCATCGACATCAGTGAGTCTCAAACTGTGCATGCACAAAGAATCACTTGATTGTCTTATTTTTCTCTACTCAAACACAGTGTTACTGTTCAAACTGTGTATCAAATATTAAATATACTGGTTAAATAAATCATCTGCCTGGTTTTTAGTGAATGCTTAGGTCTATTAGGCTACTGTATTTTATTGTTGGATATCATGGTGGTGTTTCTAGAGGTGGTACTTGGTAAAAACAAACAAAAAAACATTATTATACATTATTAGCTGCAATGCTAAGCAGTGCTATTTTCTATTTTATTTTATTTTTTTTCTTTTTATTATTATTTTTTCTTTTTATTTTATTTTATTTTATTTTATTTTATTTTATTTTATTTTATTTTTATTTTATTTTGTTTTATTTTATTTTTATTTTATTTTAATTTTAATTTTAATTTTAATTTTATTTTATTTTTATTTTATTTTATTTTAATTTAATTTTATTTTATTTTATTTTTATTTTTATTTTATTTTATTTTTTATTTATTTTATTTTATTTTTCATTTTATTTTATTTTATTTTATTTTATTTTATTTTATTTTTTATTTATTTTATTTTTATTTTATTTTTAATTTATTTTATTTTATTTTTTATTTATTTTTATTTTTTATTATTATTATTTTATTATTTATTTTCTTGACATGCAGCATCAAACATTCCTATCCATTACATCATATTCACTTACATCATATATCTGTTGTCTGCCCTAAATGTCAAAATATTTGTTTATATCCCAATTAAACCACCCCTCCCCCTAAAAAAGAAATTTGGGGGGGCTATTTTCTATTTTCATGATTTTATGGCTGTTTTCTTTTACTGATCTGTTACGACGTTGTGGAGGGGCATGAATTAAACACTACTTTGTGGCAATAGATTTCATAGCCGCCAACTTAATACGAGAAATGTCCACATGGTGAGGTGTAGCGAGAAGGAAGAGAAGGGTGCAAGGAGAGAGGACAAGTGAGCGCTTTGATGCAAGTGTGAACTTTGTAAGTGGAAAAGTAACACTTTTATTTTAGCAACACAAGATAAGAAGCATCACACCTTTTTTTAATTCATGCTGCTAATGAGCTCCGGATCGTTCTGGAAGTTGCAAACATGACAAAGTTTCCGAAGCAACGTTGAAAAAACAGACGTGGTGAAGCACCTCAACTCTCACAAAAAAAATCAATCCAGACCTTGAACTATCTAACTGTGTTTTATTACACTTCAACTTGGCAGCCAGAAAGATGAGCAAAAGTTTAATGAGAGCGTGGGAGAAAGAGATCTCATCTCTTCTTCTTGCAACTCCACGTCTATCTCTGCTAGTTCATAGTACATAACATATATATAACATATATAACATGCATGCTACCTGACTATCTCTGCTAGTTCATAGTACATAACATATATATAACATATATAGCATGCATGCTACCTGACTATCTCTGCTAGTTCATAGTAATGGAGTCTGCACTGATGTACATAACATATATATAACATATATAGCATGCATGCTACCTGAATATCTCTGCTAGTTCATAGTAATGGAGTCTGCACTGATGTACATAACATATATATAACATATATAGCATGCATGCTACCTGACTATCTCTGCTAGTTCATAGTAATGGAGTCTGCACTGATGTACATAACATATATATAACATATATAGCATACATGCTACCTGAATATCTCTGCTAGTTCATAGTAATGGAGTCTGCACTGATGTACATAACATATATATAACATATATAGCATGCATGCTACCTGACTATCTCTGCTAGTTCATAGTACATAACATATATATAACATATATAGCATGCATGCTACCTGACTATCTCTGCTAGTTCATAGTAATGGAGTCTGCACTGATGTACATAACATATATATATAACATATATATAACATGCATGCTACCTGACTATCTCTGCTAGTTCATAGTAATGGAGTCTGCACTGATGTACATAACATATATAGCATGCATGCTACCTGACTATCTCTGCTAGTTCATAGTAATGGAGTCTGCACTGATGTACATAACATATATATAACATGTATAGCATGCATGCTACCTGACTCACAACATAAAAACAATCCAAGGATTCATGTTAAGAAAGTGGAGGACAGAATCAAATACAAGGTACAGAACCATCAAATTCCAGAGGGCCCGCCTCAGGAAAAGCCTGATCCCTGCAGCTGTAGCCGCCCTTAACAGCAGGCCCGGCCGACCTGTCTGACAACCTGTGAATGTGTTGGTCATGTATGATGTCTTTTTGTTATTTTTGTTTTGTGATGTGTAATGTCTATTGTTTAAATGTACGGCAGTGAAAATGAATTTCCCCAACGGGGACCAATCAATCTAAATCTAAATCTAAATCTAAAATGTGTATAAAAGAAAAACACAATTAAGACGTCAAATGAATCATCTCAACTTGCTCCATGGACCATCCAAGTATCATTTAAAATATGTTGTCCCCATACCAATATTTTGGTGCCGGTACCAAAATGTATTTTGATACTTTTCGGTACTTTTCTAAATAAAGGGGACCACAAAAAATGTCATTATTGTCTTTATTTTAACAAAAAATGTTAGTGTACATGAAACATATGTTTATTAAGCTCCTGCCTATCTTGCCGATTGTATTGTACCATATGTCCCGGCAAGAAATCTGCGTTCAAAGAACTCCGGCTTATTAGTGATTCCCAGAGCCCAAAAAAAGTCTGCGGGCTATAGAGCGTTTTCTATTGGGGCTCCAATACTATGGAATGCCCTCCCGGTAAAAGTTAGAGATGCTACCTCAGTAGAAGCATTTAAGTCTCATCTTAAAACTCATTTGTATACTCTAGCCTTTAAATAGACTCCCTTTTTAGACCAGTTGATCTGCCGTTTCTTTTCTTTTCTTTTCTACTCTTCTCCGGGGTGGACCGCTAGCCTGTCCATCAGATGGGGACATCTCTACGCTGCTGACCCGTCTCCACTCGGGATGGTTCCCGCTGGCCCCACCATGGACTGGACTTTCGCTGATGTGTTGGACTTTCACAATATTATGTCAGACCCACTCGACACCGAGGATGTCGTTGTGGCTTGTACAGCCCTTTGAGACACTTGTGATTTAGGGCTATATAAATAAACATTGATTGATTGATTGATTGATTATTGTAATGTAGTCCTTAAATAAAATGTTGAACATACTAGACAACTTGTATTTTAGTAGTAAGTAAACAAACAAAGACTCCTAATTAGTCGTATGCAGTAACATATTGTGTCATTTATACACCTATTATTTTGTACACATTATGAGGGACAAACTGTAAAAAATTGATTACTCATCAACTTGTTAATTTACTGTTAATATCTGCTTATTTTCTGTTTTAACATGTTCTATCTACACTTCTGTTCAAATGTAATAATCACTTATTCTTCTCTTCTTGGATACTTGACATTAGTTTTGGATGATACCACACATTTAGGTATCGATCCGATACCAAGTAGTTACAGGATCATATGTTGATCCTAATTCAAGTTCTCATGTGTCCAGGGACGTATTTACTGACTTTATAAACATAATATACATTTAAAAAAAAGGAAAATAGTTTTTGTGACGATAAAAAATGTCGATGTAATCATAGTGGTATCGACTAGATACGCTATTGTACTTGGTATCATTACAGTGGATGTCAGATGTAGATCCACCCATGCCGTTTGTTTACATTGTGACGCCGGCGAGCTATTCTATCCTCCTTCTAAGCATGTTTTAGCTATTCCTCGTCCTGCAGTGATAATGGTACTTGTAAGAAACTTACTTTATTTGTCGCCATGGAGACGAGGATTAGTGATTTAGAAGTAGCTACTTTTCAGAGACAGTATAGTACCGAATATGATTTAGTGAAATAGTTTTTACTGAAAAATGTTATACTTTTTGACCAATCACGTATGTTTATGTTAATATATTAAGTGATATTTGTTTTATTGAGATGTGACTGCTGCTGTTTGTCAACTTGTTTTCTGCTGTTTGTCAACGACCTCCACTTTCTCCTTTCACCACGGCCCCTCCTGTCTCTTCATCTACTTATTAATAACAACATATTGTTATGATCTGTGGTCTGGATCAGGTTTTTTTCTGTTTGTTTAAGACTCCACTAGTTCCTGTTTTTGCGCTCCCTTGTTTGGTCACCATGGCGACTCATTGGTTTCACCTGCCTCATGTGACACACGCACACCTGGCTCTAATCAAAGAGACTATTTAAGCCTGTCGTTGCCAGTTAGTCGTCCTGGCGACATTGCTCTGTATTGATTGTTTCATGCTCGTTTCATGCCACACATTCATGCTTGTTTTCATGCGATTGTTCGCTTCATGCTATGCCAAGTAAGTTTTGTTTATTCATGCCGCAGTTAGCAAGTTTTTTTTTTTGTTTCACGTCCATAGTTCTGCCTAAGTGTTAGTCTTTGTATCCTGCGCCAAGTTGTGCCTTCGTCTTGTGCGCCTTTTTGTTTTCACCTTTTGAGTCAAGATTAAATCCTGTTTTTACCTGCACGCCTTGTCCAGAGTAGTCCCTTTGCGTCCCGGGAGAAAATCCTCGCAGTAAACTGCGAAAAACTCCTCGTTCTGACAGATATATGACTTAATAACACGGTATTCCCTATTGAATTTTAATCTTAATCTGCTATTTTCTAGCTGGGTTAGAAATCTTTTTCCTCTCTCACTTCCATCACCTTTGACTGTTCTACTGTTCTGTATCCTCAGTCCTCTTGGTACTTAGTCCCACCTGCCCTTCACTTCCAGCAGTCCTCTTGGTACTTAGTCCCACCCGCCCTTCACTTCCAGCAGCTATATCTCTCAGGAGTAGCGACACATTATTCCACAAGAGTTCCGCAAAGACACAGTGAAACCACCTATTTCACTGACCCCTTATCAAGTCTGACACTTCCCACACTTCACATCTGCACGACCTCGGCCTGTCAGACCCCCTGTTGGCCTCAAGTCTGCCTCCCCCTTGCAGGCACAAAGCCACGTAGGTGCAGCCCAGATGCTTGCAGGGCTGATCACAGTCATCATCATAGCTTAATTACATCTGTGACGTGACGCAGAGGAGACGTAGGAGTCTGGGGCGTGTTGAGGAGGACTAAAAAGGCTGCAGCTTGGCTGCCTGAGAAAAGGTTCATCAAAGTGGAGAAAGCCCACGTGGAATGAAGGCAACATCTGGTACAGCTTTTCTATATAACTTTGCTAGCCTAAATCAAACCATTGAACAGAACTCTGTCAGTAAATTCTAAGAAATAAAGCTTTGATTTTAATCTGCATAAGTTAATAGTAACGGTACGTGTATTTGTATTGAACCGTTTCAGTACGGGGGTTCCGGTTCGGTTCGGAGGTGTACCGAACAAGTTTCCACACGGACATATAAAGTAGCGTAACACACGTTGTGTAAACAATGCACACCGAGGCACAACACACGGCATGCTAGCAGCTAACGGGCTAGGATAGACTGACCATACGTCCTCTTTTCACCGGACATGTCCTCTTTTGCGGAGCTGTCAGGGCGGAGTTTCTTAAATGCCTCAAATGTCCGGCATTTTGAGTTAGGGTTGCGTGTATTTTCAATGTACGTTCAGGGTTAAGAAGGGGTTAAAAACAAAACAAGCAGCAGCATTGGTGAGGGAGGGGCAGAGAGAGAGAGAGAGAGAGAGAGAGTTGTGATAAACGCGCATGCGTCGCCAGGCTCTGCTTTTTATCCATAGATTTATTACATTTAATGTTTTATTATCTATAGCAGGGGTGTCAAAAGTGTGCCCCGGAGGCCATTTGCGGCCCACAGCTAATGTTTTAAAGGCCCACGGCACATTCTAAAAATACTATTCAAATAAACAAAAGTGAAATAAAAAAGCTTAAAGGTTAAATGTCATTTAGAAAAAGTTGCAATGTTGACTAATAAAACAAAGCTGTTTTTTTTTTCTTTCAAACTGTCATTGCTCAAAACATAATATTGAATCAAAATTAATGTTATTAGGAATTATTGACCTATCCAAGGTTCCCATTACTTCACATCAAATATTACACTAAGAACAATATTTTTGGTGGAAGATTTTGCAAATTTGGTGAATAAATAACCCAAAAATGTATATTTTGTTGTTTTCTTACTGTACCGAAAATGAACCGAACCGTGACCTCTAAACCGAGGTACGTACCGAACCGACATTTTTGTGTACCGTTACACCCCTAGTTAATAGACAATTTGTATTATGTTATTTTCTTATTGTCCACTCCCTACAAGTGAATTGGCTAATTGCAATGACCATTAATCAGTTCATTCTTAAACCCGACACACAATGGCAAAGGGAAGGCTGATTGTATACGTGCTCTTGGACACCTGCCATTTCTCCAAACTCAAGGACCATTGAACCAAGCCTCCGTTTTGTTTCCTGCCAAGGACCCAAACTGAGGCTGGGTTTACAGTTGACCAAAAAACAAACCTTTTAAGTGTGAAGGCAATCATCTGCTGGTAACATTGGTGCACACCAAACAATACACTTCCTATCACCACTCTGGGATCTGTTTTGGGTTTTATGCCAAATGTGAACCTTACACAGAATAGCATCAGGTTGAGAGCAAAATGTATATGGAAATTATTAGGGATATCCGATAATGGCTTTTTGCCGATATCCGATATGCCGATATTGTCCAACTCTTTAATTACCGATACTGATATCAACCGATACCGATATCAACCGATATATACAGTCGTGGAACTAACACATTATTATGCCTAATTTGGACAACCAGGTATGGTGAAGATAAGGTACTTTTTAAAAAAACGAATCAAATAATATAAGATAAATACATTAAAAACATTTTCTTGAATAAAAAAGAAAGTAAAACAATATAAAAACAGTTACATAGAAACTAGTAATAAATGAAAATTTGTAAAATTAACTGTTAAAGGTTAGTATTATTAGTGGAGCAGCAGCACGCACAATCATGTGTGCTTACGGACTGTATCCCTTGCAGACTGTATTGATATATATTGATATATAATGTAGGAAGCAGAATATTAATAACAGAAAGAAACAACCCTTTTGTGTGAATGATTGTGAATGGAGGAGGGAGGTTTTTGGGTTGGTGCACTAATTGTAAGTGTATCTTGTGTTTTTTATGTGGATTTAATAAAAAAAATTAAAAAAAAAGATACCGATACTAAAAAAACCGATACCGATAATTTCCGATATTACATTTTAACGCATTTATCGGCCGAGAATATCGGCAGACCGATATTATCGGACATCTCTAGAAATTATGGATAAAGTTCATAACTGTAAAGAGTGGATCAGAACAGTTGTGCCATTTACGCTTCTGTCTCGACAGTTTTTACCAAAAAGTAAGGTTGGTCTTTAGATTTGGTGCCCAAAAATTTCCTGAGGGAACTCTCCAGAAGGAATCAATAAAGTACTATCTCAGTGTTTCCCACACATTCATTTATTTGTGGCGGCCCGCCACGAAAGAATTACGTCCGCCACAAATTTAAAAAAAATAAAATATATATATATATATATTTTTTTTTTTGTCCTGTCCAGCTTCTCAGGCAAATCATATAGTAGATGTAGATGCCCATATAGGCTGTTCAGATTTACTTTACAAAAGAGAAGTGTAGGATACTTCTCTTGTTGCCTTATTTGTATTTGACCACTACGGTTTTCTGTTTATTTGTTACTGACTGTGGCAGGACACCTCTGCCTCTGTTTCACTTTATGTTGCTGGTAAATAATATGGTTGGAGTAGTAGGCTAAAGTTAAATTATTTAGTATGCACTAATTAAAGGGGCAGATATTTAAGAGACATTTTAGCTTTTATATTTCATAAGATATATTTTTTGTAAGAACCACAATTAATAAATATATTTCAGTGAATAACTTATTGTTCAAATCTGTATATAAATATGTACATAAAGTGTTGTAATTATATTGTAAAATGGATGGATGGATGGATGGATGGATGGATGGATGGATGGGTGGATGGATGGACGTTTAAAACAAAACTGTTATTATTAATTAGTAAGTATACATTTTTTGAGCCTTTTTAGAGAAAATCATATCATTGTAGTAAATTATGCAAAATACTCGATGATGTCATGGTGACCACGCCCATAGCCACGCCCCCACCACCACAGGTATCTTGGCAGTTTATGGGAAACACTGTTTCTATCTATCCATTGCTTATGCTAGCTCACATTACTGTCATTTCCGGTCTACAAGTCCCCCCCCCCCCACACACACTTTGAACCCGGCGCTTTATTAAATGCTGCGGCTAATTTATGGATTCACAACCTTCAAACGCCACCGATAAATTCAGCCGCGTCACATCGGGTCACGGTGGGCCGATAGAATTGTTCACATTAAATGAAACGCACTCCCACAATCATTCATTCAGCCATTTAGCGTGTTGTGGACTGACCCACATCATACAGAACACACGACCAAATACAAAGCCGAAGATGGATGATCCGGCCATCGAAAGGAAACGGAAACAGCCGCAGAATGAAACGGAAATCCACCACCACTAATGGTCCCCGTAAGGTTGGCCTGACGGGCAGCCGAAGAAGAGGACTTTAGCGGTTTCAGAGAGGGACAAAGACCGTGCTCAATGACTGCAGAGGCTCCTGTATGTCCTTTTACAGACATGCAGTCTGTAAAACTGTCTTTTAATACATGTGTTAATGAAAAGATGCACCTGTGTAAATATTTCATGTTTAATGTGCTGTATAGCTCGACATTTACGGTACAAACATGTCTGCATGGCCTGTTATTTCAACTCCGATACAACTTTTTCACTTCTGGTACAATATTAGGGTGTAGCCTTGAATATTGGCCAATAACAGGATCAAGCCGATAAGATATCAGCATTGAGCAGTCGTACTTTAATTTCCTATTTAGTAATTTGTGCCATGTTAGAAAAGGCTTGATGAAGAACTATAGTAACTCAAAGAGAACAATAGTATGGTGATCATTCATGCTGGATCTGAGTCTGTGATGGTTTGCATGCATTGCAGTGCTCGTATCAGAGAATTGAGTTTCAGTATCGGATCGAAACACCCGTCTTTTCCACCGATGCACAAAATAAAACCTACCTTAAGTCTATAAATTATGAGAAAATGATGCACATTTCTTATGAAACCAACCAAACAGCTTTGTTTTACCAATTCAAACGTAAACACAAGTCTGCTTATGCAAATGAGATAAAGAAATCATCTTGAGCCACACCGCCACTCAGAAACTCCAGATCTGTGGTCAACACTAACACAGCTAGCGTGTGCTAACTCTGTGCATGTTTCTACGCAGCGACACCAACAGTTTGTGTCCGCATGTAACCGGTGTGGTGGCAGCCATGGCCAAGGAGCAGAGACTTTGGCTGTCATGTGTAATCTAACGTAATCCCTAATCTCCAATTGGTCCACTGACTGGGTAACTGTAATCCCGCTACAAGTCCGAGGTGCAGGCGGCTGTAATCCACTCAAGTCTGCTGACAGTCACAGTGACATCAGCCCTCTTCCCCTGTCAGACAACCATCTGTCCAATCGACCATCCACGTATGTCGTCCACACCCTTTCGCCACTATTACCACTTCCTCCACAGAATGTCCGCCATCTGTCAGGAAACAGGGACTTCCTCGAAGCTCCTTCACAACTCTCTTTCAATTCTTGCCCAGAGATGAAGCTTTAATGCTCATTTCTTATGCTCCCATTTCGTTACTAGCAAATAAAAATGAAATATGCAAGCATAAATCGCTTGTTAACACAAAACTGGGCTCCCCGAGCAAATGCTGGAGGAATTCTAACTTCTATTTGACATGACGACAACAAAGCTGCTCATATTTTACAACCAGAGGGAAGTTGATTCTCCAACATTAGTGTCATCCTTTTATTGTTCATTATGACATTGCTGGCTTAGTCAATGCTACTTTCAAACAATAACACAAATACACGTGTAAAGAACATCATGTCATGGCTGTCTTGAGTCTCCAATCAATTCTTATTTTTTTGTGATGTAGTGATTGGAGCACATACTTGTTGCTCACAAAAAACATTCATGAAGTTTGCTTCTTTTAAGAATGTATTATGGGTCTACTGAAAATGTGAGCAAATGTGCTATACTTTTAGTGTGGGGACAATACTGTCCACACCTGTCTCCATCTAAACACAGCAGTGTCCACACCTGTCTCCATCTAAACACAGCAGTGTCCACACCTGTCTCCATCTAAACACAGCAGTGTCCACACCTGTCTCCATCTAAACACAGCAGTGTCCACACCTGTCTCCATCTAAACACAGCAGTGCGCTCTTAAACGCACGCTGGGAAGCGAGGGAAACTGACGTTAAACCAAGCGCAATGTTAATATTTGCTTACATGTCCCTTGGCAAGTTTCCCTGCAATAAGGCGCTTTTGGTAGCCATCCACAAACTTCTGCTTGAATTTTTGACCACTCCTGGAGGAGAAAAGGTGAGGCCTTTCCTACCGTCATGCATGGTGGTGTTAATATTTGTCTCTGGGCCTGTTTTGCTGCCAATGGAACTGCTGCTTTAAATGGGACAATGAAAAAGGAGGATTAGCTCCAAATTGTTCAGGACAAGCTAAAATCATCAGCCCGGAGGTTGGGTCTTGGGCGCAGTTGGGTGTTCCAACAGGACAATGACCCCCAAACACACCTCAAAAGTGGTAAAGGAATGGCTAAATCAGGCTAGAATGAAGGTTTTAGAATGGCCTTCCCAAGAAACAAGTCCATGTCAGAAAAGCAACAAATTTGCTGAACTGCACCAATATTGTCAAGACCTTCATTCTAGCCTGATTTAGCCATTCCCTTACCACTTTTGAGGTGTGTTTGGGGTCATTGTCCTGTTCATCTGACATCACATGGACAAAGATAAGACCTTTTGGAGGAAAGTTCTGTGGTCAGATGAAACAAAAAATGGAGCTGTTTGGCCACAATACCCAGCAATATGTTTGGAGGAGAAAAGGTGAGGCCTTCCATCCCCGGAACACCACACCTACCGTCAAGCATGGTGGTGGTAGTATTATGCTCTGGGCCTAGTTTTTCTGCCACTGTTGCTTTAAATAGGACAATGAAAAAGGAGGATTAGCTCCAAATTGTTCAGGACAAGCTAAAATCATCAGCCCGGAGGTTGGGTCTTGGGCGCAGTTGGGTGTTCCAACAGGACAATGACCCCAAACACACCTCAAAAGTGGTCAAGGAATGGCTAAATCAGGCTAGAATGAAGGTTTTAGAATGGCCTTCCCAGAGTCCTGACTTAAAGGTGTGGACAATGCTGAAGAAACAAGTCCACGTCAGAAAAGCAACACAAAGCAACACAACTGAACTGCACCAATTTTGTCAAGACCTTCATTCTAGCTTGATTTAGCCATTCCTTTACCACTTTTGAGGTGTGTTTGGGCTCATTGTCCTGTTCATCTGACATCACATGGACAAAGATAAGACCTTCTGGAGGAAAGTTCTGTGGTCAGATGAAACAAAAATGGAGCTGTTTGGCCACAATACCCAGCAATATGTTTGGAGGAGAAAAGGTGAGGCCTTTGAGAGTTGGGGAGAGTTCAGACTCTCCCCAACTCTCACTACTTTTAAAACTAGACTGAAGACTTTTATGTTCACCTTAGCTTTCAGCTAAATCTTTTAACTTTTAACGTCTGCACTGTTTTTATTTTTATTGTCTGCATTTTAATTTTGCTTTTATTTTCTTTCATTTCACTTTGTTGTCTGTGAAGCACTTTGAGTCTGCCTTGTGTATGAAAAGCGCTATACAAATAAAGTTGCCTTGCCTTGCCTTTAATCCCAGGAGCACCACACCTACCGTCAAGCATGGTGGTGGTAGTATTATGCTCTGAACCTGTTTTTCTGCCACTGTTGCTTTAAATGGGACAATGAAAAAGGAGGATTAGCTCCAAATTGTTCAGGACAAGCTAACATCATCAGCCCGGAGGTTGGGTCTTGTTGGGTGTTCCAACAGGACAATGACCCCAAACACACCTCAAAAGTGGTAAAGGAATGGCTAAATCAGGCTAGAATGAAGGTTTTAGAATGGCCTTCCCAAAGTCCTGACTTAAAGGTGTGGACGATGCTGAAGAAACAAGTCCGTGTCAGAAAAGCAACACATTTAGCTGAACTGCACCAATTTTGTGGTCAAGTGGTCAAGCAGAAGCTTGTGGATGGCTACCAAAAGCGCCTTATTGCAGGTCAACTTGCCAAGGAAGCAAATATTAACATTGCTGTATGTATACTTTTGACCCTCACATTTTCAGTAGACCCATAATAAATTCATAAAAGAAGCAAACTTCATGAATGTTTTTTTGTGAGCAACAAGTATGTGCTCCAATCACTACATCACAAAAAAATAGAAATGATTGTAAAGTCAAGACAGCCATGACATGATGTTCTTTACACGTGTACGTACACTTTGGACCACCACTCTATATTGATTTGTGTTGAGTGTCCTGTGACTACACAACAGTGCCATAAACATGAAGATGCTATTATTGACAGATGCTACAAAGGCTAATCAAAGACATTTCAGTGATTGTGCTGTCCAAAGTCCTCACTAAGAGTCTGCAACATGATGGAAGGTAAACACAGCAACATATTTGTTGAATCATCCTGTGATGTCTTCTTACATATTCCTGGCAGGAGTGTGAAAAGCTGCCAAAGGTTAGAAGAAGACTAAAGAGAAGTACTCACCAGCCTGGTTGGTGGTGACGTTGAGTGACACGTACTGCTTGCTGCCGTCCTGGGCCAGCTCCGACACGCCATTGAGGGCCTCCAGCAGGAAGCTGTAGTTGGTGTGTGACTGCAGGTCGCCCACCATCACCGAGGTGTTGGACAGGCCCACGTGGCGCGGCAGGAAGCGGACGTTGGGGCCGCACTCTTCCAGGCCCCTGTCGCCCGGCAACACTCGTCTGCACAGGACGTTGTAGCGGACGTCCTTCCGACCGCCCGTCTCCGTGGGAACGGACCACTCCAGGAAGACGCTGGTCTCGTTGACGTTGGAGATGGCGTTCCGAGGAGCGGACGGAGGTCCTGAGTGAGTTAATGATAAACAGTATTAATGATGACCGTGGTTAGGATTACTGTTTGTATATGCAACTCATCATACAACTGTAATGATAACACTTTGATGATACTGCTCATTTATTAGAGGAGCAAGCAAGCTAATGGCTGGCTAGCTAGCTGAAATACTAACATTAATACAAGAGACAATCACATTGTTAAGATATTCAATTGTGTGCACTGAAGCCATTTTAGAACAGTGATTGTTCTATAGGTGGGTTTGTCAGATTCAAACACCAAACTATCTATCGAACAAGACAAGAAGCATTGAATCCGGCAGCGACAGAATAACATTTTGCTCATGAGGAGAAACGCTTGGGGCTGCACACTCAGTTACAGTCTCCCACCAGGCTCTGAGGGGCAGTCCCACGCACTGAGGCTGCTTCTAGGGGGAGGGGAGGGGACACATATTACGCAAGCAGCCCCAGTATCACAATACGGGATTATTCAGAATGCAAATGCGCTTGAGCTCGAGATTTCGCCCTGGCTCTGCTTTGTCTGCGTGTTGTCGTCTTATCTTCGTTGAGGTACTTGAAGTCAGTCCTTGGCTGTTTTAGCGGGCTGGAAGACGGAAACTGCTGCTGCGAGTCAACTTGCAGTGGAAGATAACAAGTTGTGTGCCTTTGCACGGATAGAAAAGTACAACTTGAGCACAATATATACTAACTAGAGCAGGGGTCACCTACCTTTTTGAAACCAAGAGCTACTTCTTGGGTACTGATTAATGCGAAGGGCTACCAGTTTGATACACACTTAAATAAATTGCCAGAAATAGCCAATTTGCTCAATTTACCTTTAACTCTATGTTATTACTAATAATTAATGATATTTACACTTAATTGAACGGTTTAAAAGAGGAGAAAACACAAAAAAAATTACAATTAAATTTTGAAACATAGTTTATCTTCAATTTCGACTCTTTAAAATTCAAAATTCAACCGAAAAAAAGAAGAGAAAAACTTTAAAAAATAATTTATGGAACATCATTAGTAATTTTTCCCGATTAAGATTAATTTTAGAATTTTGATGACATGTTTTAAATAGGTTAAAATCCAATCTACACTTTGTTAGAATATATAACAAATTGGACCAAGCTATATTTCTAACAAAGACAAATCATTATTTCTTCTAGATTTTCCAGAACAAACATTTTAAAATAAATTCAAAAGACTTTGAAATAAGATTTAAATTTGATTCTACAGATTTTCTAGATTTGCCAGAATAATTTTTTTGAATTTTAATCATAATACGTTTGAAGAAATATTTCACAAATATTCTTCGTCGAAAAAACAGAAGCTAAAATGAAGAATTAAATTAAAATGTATTTATTATTCTTTACAATAATAAAAAAAAAATTACTTGAACATTGATTTAAATTGTCAGGAAAGAAGAGGAAGGAATTTAAAAGGTAAAAAGGTATATGTGTTTAAAAATCCTAAAATCATTTTTAAGGTTGTATTTTTTCTCTAAAATTGTCTTTCTGAAAGTTATAAGAAGCAAAGTAAAAAAATGTATGAATTTATTTAAACAAGTGAAGACTAAGTCTTTAAAATATTTTCTTGGATTTTGAAATTGTATTTGAGTTTTGTCTCTCTTAGAATTAAAAATGTCGGGCAAAGCGAGACCAGCTTGCTAGTAAATAAATACAATTTAAAAAATAGAGGCAGCTCACTGGTAAGTGCTGCTATTTGAGCTATTTTTAGAACAGGCCGGCGGGCTACTCATCTGGTCCTTACGGGCTACCTGGTGCCCGCGGGCACCGCGTTGGTGACCCCTGAACTAGAGCAACGGCCTTTAAGCATAAGAGTTGTGTGATATAATTATTGTAACAGGTTGCAGACATGTGACCTAGTGGCACTTCCGGGTTTCAGGCGATGGTCTAAAACCAATCAGGCGACTGTTTGTTCACTTGCATCAGTGCAGGTTTGAAAGGTTTGGAGGCAAATATAAAAGTGATCATGAAAAAAATATTGTGAGAGGGAAGTCTGGGCTTCCCTGCTTAGGCTGCTGCCCCCGAGACTCGACCTCGGATAAGTGAAGACACATCATGTCTTTACATGTGAGGGGTCCACCAATGAAACATTAATCGGTGAAAGACCAAGTTGGACTTATTAGTGCATCGCTAAGTAACGTATTTGATTGACATAACGAGTGCTGCTGTGATGGTGACGCTAGTGAGAAAAAGTTTGTTTGCAGTTGATTTCCTGCTACAAATATTAGTCTCATCTACAATTCATGTCTGCAGTTGTTTTTATGTGTGAAGTTTATTTTGTCTCATTATTTAGCTGTAGATGTTGTCAAAATGTACTAAATGCTGCTGAACCTACAAAATATGTATTTATCTACTTTATTATTACTATTAAGGATATTTTCTTGATGCTAACAAATATCCCCAAAGAGGCTATAATGTGGTCATATGTGTTGAATAAAGCACTTGTCTCTCCTGCACAACAACAACAAATATTAAAAATAGAGTGGATTGGACCAACAATCACAACATTTATTACTAGGACTTAACATTAGTTATTTTATTTGCACAAGCAGGTCTTCTAGTTCTATTTAGACGTAGCAACCACAACATAACACAAACTAATGTGGTCTCTTGTCCTTTCTTGATGTTTACTTCTGCTCTCAAACACTACTAATCAACGTTCCCTCTAAGGTGCGCGCCTGTGCAATTGCGCACTGCTCAAGCGTCCTCTGCGCACAGCAAATATATGCCACGCACAAAATCTAATAAAAAAATAAGCACATAACAATTTTCGACACACGGACACGACAGAGAAAACAGTTTTCGTCATCATTGTTGAAATATTGTAACGTCTGTCGAGACGCTTTGAGGACATGAATTCCATCCATCACTTTACTGAGCAAAACTCTTTATTGTCGGCCATAAACACATCACCAAAACATTAGTAAAAAAAATTATATCTAGCAAAAGTGGTCATTCTCTGCAGTACAAACCAGACCAAAAGCAACTTTGTTATATCAACAGCACCCGCTCGCTCTTTCTCACTTGCGCCAACACATGCACATATGGCACTTAGCCAGTGATGCGTTTACAGACACACAAAAAGTGGGACAACTCCAACACCACACATAAAGTGTCATTCCAGGTCGTTACACCATGATTTACCAATCAAATGTGTGCTTATTCTAGTGTCATATATTAGGAATCTTCATTTATAAATATTAATCATGAAATGCTGTTAGTATATTAAATAAATACTAATAAAAATCTAGGAAGTTGCAGGAATGTACACATGATCCCCTGCTTACATCTCATTGTGCAACATGTGGATGTTTTAATGGGAACTAAATGCAATGTCTGAAAGGGCTACAAATTATTTCCAAAGCAGGACCTCCACCCAGACAAACAATACAAGTACACAGTTCATGAAAAACTATATTTGTTGTTATTGTCATTGTAAGTGGGCCTAAACACTTATATTACAAATGCTGTCATTTGATTATAATAATAAGAGAATGTTGTCTGTCTATCTGTGTTGGCCCTGCGATGGGTGGGGACTTGTCCAGGGTGTACCCCGTCTTCCGCCCGAATGCAGCTGAGATAGGCTCCAGCGACCCCGAAAGGGACAAGCGGTAGAAAATGGATGGATGGATGGAGATGTAAGTTGTTATTTAGTCAGGTTTGAGACGGGTGTGCTGCTGGTGTAGCCACAGTGTGCACGTGTGATGTTGCTCACATGGCCTCCACTCAATGCTCACTGACTTTTTGCGTTTGCTCACACACATGAACAATTAGAGGGAACATTGCTACTAATATAGTAGAGAATAAACTCCATTGAAGCACTCAAACAAATCAAATGTTCAAACAAACATTTTACAAAGTTATCACTGCAGACACAAGCATTGTATTATTGTATCCCACAAGATGATGATAGTGATATTTTTAAGAGCCATTTCCTTCGACGCACTTTCTTCTTTCCTCTGATTTTATGACCTTTATGACCCACTTCTTTCAGGACTCTAGGAAAGCTCTTTCCTATCTCTCTATTTGAACGACTGGAACACCCAAGAACAGAACAACAATTCAACATTTCTGCTCAAACTCTAAACTCACTTGTTTTATTGATAAAGTCAAGCTGCTTGACTTGAATTAAGCCGCGAAGAAGAAAAACGTATGTGACGTCATAGGCGACCCTCTTATACGCGAAGGAATGTGACACAGAAGTGTTTACTGCAAAATGTGACGTCACATCAATTCTAAACATGCAACACTCCTTTGGCCTCAATCATGAACATACTACTACTCGTGGCTGAGCAAGGTCACAACAACCGCAAACACCACAACTTGATGCTAAAACACAACAACGCACATGGACAGGGTTTTCCCTTCCGCTGCACACCAACACGGTAAAAGGTTTAATTTTTTTCAACTTAATCGTTGTCGCGACTTGGCTGTTAAAGTGAAGGAGTTTTGTCATTTCAAACTGTGAGTGCACCACAGGGCTAGTGACAGTGTGTGTGCGTGTCAGCAGGGCGGCTGCAAAGGAGGACAATTGAGCTTATAGTTGTTGTTTTTATCTTGTTATTAAATAGTAAGTTCATCCATCGTCTC